>NW_026110366.1:77500-129093 GCF_024679095.1 Eriocheir sinensis | reverse complement strand
GTGAGCAGTGAGTGAAATGTACAACTAAGCAAGTTGAACATGTCTCTCTCTGAAGTTATTTTGCGAGTGCTGCAGCGGGTGTAACGAAACGTGAAAAGTCAATCATTAATTGGCCTTGACAAGAAACAGTTTTGAATTATTCATAACACACCGGCTTCACCAAGATTTTGTCTGCCAGTGGGAGATGGTAACTTGTAAAATTTACCATACCGTGTGTCTATTCGCAAGACATCACTGCCAACTTCCATAACCTCAGTGCCTACGCCAGTCCGTGCATGCAGTGTAGCAATAACGACTATACAGACAACGTGCACAACATACAAATAAAAATACTCCGCCACCTATTTGCAGTTGACGATTTATTATTTCGTTTTAAATCTTACATACCCATATGAGACTTTCGGCATAACCGGACTAAGTTCCCCAAGTTAGTCATCATAGCATCATTGATTTACTGTACTTGTGTTGAAGGCGAGTCCCGCTGCCACCATGGGCCAAACAATCCCAGTACACTGAGTCGACACCTTGGCTGTATATGAAATCTATCACGAGTACGCTATATGCTGTCTAACTGTATGTGACTAAAAGCTGAAATATGTACTCCTCTGTTGATTCCTTTCCATTCCTTTCTTCCCTTCCCTTCCCTTTCGCCTTTCTTCCCTATCCTTCTCTTCCTTCCTTCCTATCCCTTTCCTTCCTATCCTTCCCTTCCTTCCTTTGCGTTTCATTTCCTACCAACCATCCGATAGCGTCATTCGACTCACAAAAACTGTAGCAACGCTAACGGCGCCCTCCGACAAGCGAACTGGTACAACTTCGTCACAACAAAACAGGGTCACATTTCTGTCAGCAACACACAAATGCACATTAGTTTAATACCCAAAAGGACAGAGAATTAGAGTATGTTGCAGAGAAACCAGATGTGGTAGCCATCACACACAGAGACTTGGGCCAACTCTGCATCTAAAATCCGAACTGTCATTCCTGGTGCAATGTAACCCCCTGACATGAGCAGAGACTGGATCTGTAACTTCCGGGAGAATGAAACAGATGGCCAGAATCCTCAACAGTAACGCATCATTATTCACGATCGAGGACATTGGGAAACCATTCCTGAGGGGCCCTGACCGCTTGAGAGGAATCAGCCCTGAAATTTGACTACCGATAGCGACCAGAAAGTGAAAAAGTGCTTGGACAAACTCGACACGAACAAGTCAGCAGGACCGACAGTTTGTCCCCAGTTATTAAAGAAGCTAAACAACAAATACTTGAGCCCCCACTCACTATTTATTCAACCGGTCAGTTCAACTGAACAAGGTCCGGAAGAGTGGAAGATGGGCAGGCAATAACATAAATTTCAAAAAAGGAGACAAAAGGCGTTGCATTAAACTACAGGCCCATAAGTTTGACATCAGTGGCAGGAAAAACTCAAGATTATTAGAGATAAACTTGTTAAGTTCTAGAAGACAATAATACCAATATAAACACCTTAGCTGAGAACAGCGCTTCACCCTAACAAATTTGTGGAGCTTCTTCAAGGTATATATAAGAACTGAAGTGCACCCACATCCCCAGTGATGTATATACCTATGGACTTTCAAAAACCTGACAAGGTACTGCAAGGTGACTCAGCAGAAAACCCTTTTCGTGAAGGACATTGGAACCAATCTGATTAACGTGGATAAAGTTTTGGCTCTGACAGAAAACAACGAAGATACTACTCAGCAGACAGCCTTCGATTGGCTGATCACTAGTGGAGAAGCCTCAAGGTCCAGTGCTGGGATCCATTCCTATTGATCATATAGATCAGTGACATAAATCGGACCAAAATCCACAATATTGAAATTGCTAATGACACCAAGGTGGAGTGGAAAACCCTCTAAAAGACCGACTGCTGAAATCGTTCAAAAGACCTCAATCCACATTGCTCGAATGGTTGGAAAAATAGCGAATGTCATTTAATGTTGACAAATGCAAAGTCATGCACATTAGGTCTAAAGTAAGTAACCACATACATCATGAATGGAAACCTCACAGGCAATACAGGAGAAAAGGATCTTGAGTCATATCAGCAGTGACTCAAACACGAATCACTGTAAAAAGCATATAACAAAGCCAACACCATGCCGGGTTATGGCAGGGCAAGTGTAAAACACCAGGCGATGCTATCAACTGTATAATTCCAACTGGTAAGACACACTTTCAATTGTAGTACAGTTCTGAATGCTCTAACTTCTGAAAGGACATTGATTTACTGGGAAAAGGATTCAAAGACATGCGAAGATGAGTTACCTGACATAAGGGCTCAACCCGTGCGAGGCGACTCAAAATGACTCAATCTCTTTACTGGAGAAAAATACAGCCCTCGAGGATATGATTCGAATCTTCTTCAAATGCCATAAAGTTCAATAACGTCAATTACTCCCAAATTCTTTGAACTGTAAACCAACTCAAGAACCAAAATCTTGAACTTACCCATTCAGTTGGTCGATATAACACAGACATTAGTAGGATTTCTTTTCAAGCAGGTCATCATACTGAAACAATCTTCCGGTAGGTAAATACCATGGCTTCAAACCAGAATTGACCGATCATTTTATAAATCAGGTAAACTGAATAACAGTGCTTCATCTGCTCCTCAAACTAAGTATTATAGAACAGATTAAATCACCAAGCAAGCGATCTAATAATGAGCCAACCAAACTTTTCTATTCCTGCATTTCCATGTTTTTCCATGTTTCACTTTCCTTTCCTTTCCTTCCCTCCTCCTTCCTTCTATCCTTTCCTTCCTTCCTTGCCTATCTTCCCTTCCTTTCCAATAACTTAACAAGAGGACTAGTTGACTGGTCTGCTCACCAAATGTAATCATGACCTTTCTTTGGACTGGGGAGATGGCAAGGGTCATCCAGGTGTCCAAGATAGCCTTCCTTCCTTCCAGCTAGCCGTTTCTTCAGGCTGTGGATAAGGCAGTTATTAATATTTTTAATTATTATTACTGTGTGTTATTCTCTCTCTCTCTCTCTCTCTCTCTAATAGCAAATAGATGCGTGCATATAACAAACCAATATTTAAGTGATCCATAGAGTACCTACCTCTATTGTAAGCTCTAGATAACTTAAAATCTTAGTTCAATGCAGCCTTCAAAACAAATTTGATGAACTGAGATGTCTTACCCTAATAGAAAATTTTAGCGTAATTGCTTATAACCGAAACATTTATGACACCACAAATATTGATTTAAGTTCCGAATACAACATAGTGGCCGGGCTCTTCAACAAGGTCTCGTGTAAACTGTGGGGTGGTGGCGTCATGCACTAAATCAAAAGCTGTTGCAACTGACAAAACACCAAAAGAAACAGTAGCACGTTCAACACATTTGACCAAATGCGAGTAAAACATTGCAGAATCCAATTTGAAATATATATACCTACAGACCTCCCATTGAAAATCCTCGTCGCGACTAACCCAAAATGTACAGCGTCTTAAACGTCACTTAACAACGACTACTGATATTAGGAGACTTTAGCCTCCCCCATGCTCGACTAAGGCGGCACTGTCAGAGTACAGAAGATTAGGTCACATAGAATGATCGAATTTCTGGAAGAAAAATTATCTAAGCCAAATGGTTTCCTGAGCCAACTTCGACAAAATAATAACCTGCATTTGTTATAGCGACCCAGAACCTAATCCAGTAATGTCACGGTGGAGAACACCTCGGTTCTTACTGATCACTTCAGAATGCGATAAAGCATTAGAGCTCAATCATCGATGACTGAAAATAAATAAAGGTGCAATTTCAGAGCTAACTTCGTAGAAATCAGAGCAAACTAACAGAAATACAACAATCAGATGGCTTAGCGTAAGAGGAAGCCTGTCGCTTCAAAATCACTTTTCGCTCAGCAGAACACATTAGTCCCCTTGTGCGAAGCGAATTAACAACACTAATAAAGTCCACCGTGGTTTAATGATGAAATTAAACAATCAGTCAGCCAAGAGAAGAGGTGTTTTGAGTTAAAGAAGGAACCATGCATGCCGAAAATATTAGACTTTATAATGATGCCAGGTAATGACCCAAAAGATGGCAAGAGAAAATGTGCAGCCAACTACAAATAATCAAAATCTTTCTTCAATTACATAAACAACCCAGAAAAGCGATCAAAAAAGTGGTATTGGACCTTTAACAAACAGCGGCGGTGCACTAATGACTGACAGCAACACATTACCAAACCCTCTTAACATTTACTTTCACCGTGTTTTAACTTTAACAATCTTTACTCCTCTACCACCAACACACCAGTACTGTTGTAAATCCTAAACGCCCATTGCTAACTTATGGCAACACGATTGTCTGATAAATGAGAGCCTCCCTGCTTACATAACCAGGGGGTACCTGCTGGCAGCTAGTAAGGAGTGGCTCCTCCCGTTCACAGCGATAAGGTTGATCCCAGCGTAAAGCAAACCTTTCCTTGTCCTGGATTACTTTCTGCGTGTGTTCGTTACACTGATGAGGTAGGTATTAAATTGTAAGAAAATTCTGGCATTCACTGGGTGGCATGGTGAGCATCCTCTCCTGTGGTTCTTGTGTCACCCGAGAGGGTAACAGGTAAGTGATGGCCCATGCTCCAGTTACATAAGCAGAGCTCAACACACAGAAATTAATCTAAATAGGAATGGGGAGCAAGTGTGGTGACCACGACTTGTCTGATCAAATGATATCCCACCAACCCATAACCAGTGGGTACCTCTTTGTAGCCTGACTGGTAGGAAGTGGCTCTCCACGTTCACGCTGAATGCATGAGTTCAATCTTGGCGCTTGACAAACCTTTCCTTAATCTGGATTAATTTCTCGTGTGTTTCGTTACGCAGGGGCCCGTGTAAGGAGTGTTGTAAAAAGAGCCAAATTCAGGCATTTCATAGAATTTGGAAATAACATACATTAAGTCCTTGTAAAACTCTCCACTCATAAAACAAATAAAGTCTGAGACCCGACAAAGTACTATCTATACCAACAAAGAAACAAAGCGAAATACTCCTCCTCTACCATATTCAATATGTCACATGACAAAGGCATAAATCCATTCGGATGGAAGAGCTAACGTGGCCTTGATTTTTTTAAGAAAAGAATAAAAAAAGTACCAGAGTAAATACATAGGCCCGTGGTCTAACTGGTGTGGGTAGCTTCTTGAGGAGCATAAGCAGAACAAATTGTGGTTACTTAATACTCATTGGTGGGGATTTATAACATGGCTTCGTAACAAAAAGATCCTACCTGTCAAACTTCTTGACCTCTTGCATAACGATCTCTTCTGGTTGCATTTGATAAAGTCCCTCATAAATTACTTTAGAAATTATTAAAGCAAATAAGCGTTGGTCAAGTAAACCAATGGATAAATGAATTGGTTCAGGCAACAGACAACCATAAAAAGAGTTGTGATTGATGGTTGCTCAAAGTGAGGCGCCCGGTCACTAATTGGCATCCCCTCAGGGCTAGAGTTCTTGGCCAGTGCCATTATTTAAAATGCTTGATGGATGGTGGACTCAATATTAGCATTAGTAAATTTTGAGCGACACAAGATTAGTAACTCAAAGTTCTCACTAGCCCGAAGACAAACCCAAAGCCTCCAAGAGGATTTGCACAAAATTTCATCTTGGTCGGATAAATGGGAGATAGCCTTTTAACGTGAACAAGTGCCAGGTCCTTCAAGTTGGGAACTAAAAAAATAAGGTTCGGATTACTTAGGCTGGCCGGGCGTTAAACTCAAAAGTGTTTAATGCGTTAAAGACTTGGGGGGATCAAATCGCGTCAAACCTCAAATTCTCACATCAATGCATCGATGCAGCAAATAAGCGTTTAACAAGAATGTTGGGCTTCATTGTTATGAAACTTTTTATTCAAGAGGAAATAAAGATGTAATACTTCCGCTCTACAATAGTTTAGTCAGACCCCGCGGAATAAGCACGGTAATAGTTTTTAGGTCTCCCCACCATGCAAAGGGATATTGCTAAACAAGAAGGTGTTCAGCGTCGAGCAACAAAAAATGGGGATCCCTTCCTTAGTGCAACAAATCTTTACGAAAAAGGCTTTCCACTTGTAACATGTTCTCTCTTGAGAAGCGATAAGCCTCCGAGGAAAAACTGGATCGAATGTTTTAAAATACTTAATGGTTTTCACGCGAATGGTCAGACAGAACAAAATTACTGTTTTATATGATCGATGACTTGCTTTACGAACAGGAACAATGACAACAAAACTCAAAACGTAGACAAGTGAAATTCAGACTGCGCAAATTTTTCCACCATAGCGCTTGTAGTGGCGAAGAATGGAATAAGCTCCACCATCAGTATGGTCCAGTGTAACAGATTACTGACTCCTTCAAAAACAAGCTCGGGCAATCCTTACTCTTGAACTTAATATCAACTAGAGGTGCAGAAATGCAACGTTTTGGAGCCTTCTGATTATTCAAATCACTTTAGGTTGGCTGACAGACCACCAGGAGTCTGGATATAGGATCTGTGTCAGAGTCTGATTTTTCTATCATGATTCTCTCTCTCTCTCTCTCTCTCTCTCTCTCTCTCTCTCTCTCTCTCTCTCTCTCTCTCTCTCTCTCTCTCTCTCTCTCTCATTATTCCTCTTCTTTTCCTTCTCTCCTCTCTCTTTTATCTCTCTCTCCTTGATGTCCTTTCTCACTCTCTCTTCCTCTCTTATCTCATCTTTTCTTCCATATCTTAATTTTATCTTCTCCTTATCCTCCTTCTCTCTCTTCCTTCCTGTGCTTTTTTCTTCCTTCCTTCCTTCTTCAACCCTTCTTCTTATTTTCCTTCTATTCCTTCATCTCCTTTATTATTATTATTCCTTCCTTTCCTTCCTTCCCTTCTCTATTCCTTCCTCATTATTCCTTCCTTAAACTTCCCTTTTCTTCCTATCCACTTCCTCTCCTTATCCTTCCCTTCTCATACCTTCTATTAACCAGTTTCCTTCCTTTCTTTCCTATCCTTCCTTCCTTTTCTTCCTTTCCTTTTCCTTCTTCCTTCCTTTCCTTCCTTCCTTCCTTCCTTTCCTTCCTTCCTTCATTATTCCTTTCCTTCCTTCCTTCTCCTTCCTTCCTTTCCTTCCTTCCTTTTCTTCCTATCCTTCCTCTCCTTCCTTCCTTCCCTTCTCCTTTTCCTTCAACTACCTTTCTTTCCTTCCTTCCTTCTTCCTATCATACCTTCTTCCTTCTTTTCCTTTCCTTCCCTATCATGCCTGTTCCTTCTCTCCTTCCTTTCTTTCTTCCTTCCCTTCCTTTCCTTTCCTATCAACCCAACCTTCTTCCCTATCCTTCCCTTCACATCCTTTTCCATCCCTATCCATCCTTCCTTTCTTCCCTTTCTTCCTTCCCTTCCTTTCTATTTTCATCTTTTCCTTCCTTCCTTCCTTCCTTCTATCCTTCGTTCCTTCTCTTTCTTCCTTCCTTCGTTCCCTTCCTTTCCTTCCTTCCTTCTTTCCTTCCCTCCTTCCTTCCTTCCTTTCCTTCCTTTTCTTCCTTCTATCCCTTTTCTTCCTTCCTTCTTCCTTCCTTCCTTCCTTCCTTTCTTTTCCTTTCTTTCATTTCCTCCCTTTCCTTTTCTTCCCTTCCCTTCTTCCTTTCTTTCCTTTCCTTTCTTCCTTCCTTTTCCTATCCTTCCTTTTCTTCCCTTCATCCTTTTCTTTTCTTTTCTTTCCTTCCTTCCTTCCTTCTTTCCTTTCCTTTCACCCTTCCTTCCTTCCTTTCCTTTCTTTCCTTCTTCCCTTCCCTCTGATTTTTGATAGACAGTCAAGGTTAGGAATATTCAATCAGACTTAATAAGACTTTTACCGACTAGATGAAAAATGGCAAATGAGTTTTAATGAATAAATGTAAATAATACTTTTATAGGTGAAAAAAAGAATCCAAACTTAAATATCAGATTCAAGGACATGAATCAGCAAAGTAAAATGAAAAAAGATCTTGGTGTCATTATCAGTAACACTTTTAAAATGGTGATCAATGTTTGCCTTGATAAAAAGACAATATGATATTTGGATTAATCTCAAAGAAAACTTTGATTATAAATCACCGACTTATGAAGAATTATATTTAGCATTTTAACAAGACCACCTAATACCTTTCGATTCTGGTCGCAGGAACTATAAAGAATCAACTTTGCTGAAAAGATGGCGACAAGCAACAAACAAGTTAAAAATGGCTCGAAGCTTACGACATATGGCGAAAGCGTTAAAGCGTTAGATATGTTTTTCCTAAAAGCCCGAAGGATAAGAGGGACCAACTGAAGTGTTTTAAAATCTTTAATGGATTCGACAGCGATATGAATAGTCTATTTCAGAGACACCAACACAATAACTGCACAACAGCGGTATGAAGTTAAAGGGGAAGCGATGCCAACTTACATTTGGTGCGCGAAGTTTTTCAATAATGGTGATCCGATCTTTGGAATACCTCACCGTCAATGGATTAGCGCGGAGTATCAATAGCTAGATCTTCATTAGATAAGTACTTCCGGATATAAGATGCTACGGCGCTCTTCTTCACTGTTTCCAGACGAAATTCAGCAAAACCTCCAACCCTAAGTCCATATTATTCTCCCCACAACCTGGGTGCAAGTGGCGTAAGTTAACAATAGAGTAAACAACTTGATTAATATCCATGACAGGTGGAGTGAGGTGTGGGTGCAGTAAGGTGACAGGTACTGGGCGTGCATAGTACCGCCCCGGTAAACGAGATCAAGCCTCCTGCCCCTAGTACACCTCACCATCGTGAGTAATAAAGGTGATTATAGGGCTGCCTGTGTAGTACTCAGCCTCTTCCAGTCTCCTGTGTTTCTATGTTCTTGTATAATGACCATTTCCCCCACAGCTTGGTTACCAGTAGTGTAAGTTAAGGGTAGTAGTTCCTCTTATTTCTCTCTTTACTGCCAAAATTTCCATCGCCCTGTTACCAAAAAATTTTGTAGTGTTCTCTTCTAACTATTTCCTGCTGGCACGTTGCGGAGGGAAGAGGTGGGTGGGAGGAGCTGTCTGACTCTGTTTTGTCCTACCTGGGTGCTAGTAATGGCGAAAATGGCTGGAGCACGATAACAAGCTTATTCACCGTGCCGATAATGATAATGAAGAAATGCTGCCGGTGATAGCCGATATTAAGATTAACTGGAGACACAAATATAGGCAACCTGTAACACGATACAATATAAACCCATAATTCCGTGCTAGCTAGCGATAAGTCCGATAGGCAAGCGATACTTTATTGATATTTCAAATAAAAAAAGCATGGAAGTAAATTCAAATTTTTCATTCTGTATTTTAGAAAATTAATAATACAGAAAACCACGTTGACCGCATTACGCATGGGCGGTAATGCTAAACGCCTGAACCTTGTTGTTATTTGGCATCTCGTCAAAGATACAAACACTAGTCTCTCGCCAAATCATACTCAATTCCAGCAGCGTGAATCCTTTCGTCTACAAACTTTTTAACACGTAATTAAATATTTGCTTTGGAAGGCTGAATCAGACGCCACAATAAACTACCCTGCTGTTTACTAAACGACACTCTATGCAGTTGTATTTATATGTACAAGTGTCGTTCTGGTACTGTCTGTCAACCTTCCTTTACCAGTTCCGAGACCGTGTTGTAAGCATACTGCTTTGTGATAGGTCATCAAGTAACACAACACATCAACTGTACATGCTCATATGAATATGGAGTTTTAAATTTGAGCAGTGAATAATAATTTTAGGGGCAAAATTAAATGATTTTCTCTTTGAAATGTTGATTTTTTTGTGTCTAACATAAAGGAAAAATAACCAAGTGTTTCATATTGATCAAATGTAGAAATCCTCTTCACAGATATTTCATACCCAATTTTTCGCCATTACAGGCGCCTGGAGCCCACTTTGTGAATAGGGAGGAGACAGTTTTTTTTCTAAGAAGGCGGAAAAATGTGATTACTCCTTTGGTCTAAAATGCGAAGATACCGTATATTTAAATAAATGGCGGATGGCCGATAACCCGATTTAGATTAGCGATAAAAGTATCGCGATAACTTGCTCTGTCGCAGCAACTATGTAGTGCGTGACAATGTTGAACGATAGACCGATGGGTCTTCTGGTATCTATTCTTCCCTATGTATTCTATCCTTCCTTTTCTTTCACTTCCCTTTCCTTGCTTCCCTTCCCTTCCATCCCTTCTCTTTTCCTTCCTTTCCTTCCTTCCATCCTTTTCTTTTCCTTCCTTTTCTTTCCTTCCTTTTTCTTCCTTCCTTCCTTGCTTCTTCCTTTTCTTTCCTTCCTTCCTTCCTTTTTTTTCTATCTATCCTCCACTCCTGACAGTCCCCCCCAAAGCCCTTGGTGTTAGTCAGCCAGCAGTCTTGGCCAGTGGGGAGGAACTGACCTCCCAAAAAAAACTCTCTACAAAAACCATCATAAGTAGAGAGTTGAAAGTTGTGGCGTGAGCCTCGGCCAATCCGGTTTGCTGGCGACCCTGACCCCATACGGCATGAGGTGATCACTAGGGTGTAGAAAAAAAAACAAAATAATGTCCGGATTATGTCTCAGTAAATTCAAACACATGAATTAGCTGCTATTGTTTTAATGTTGCTATGCCTTCAGCGGAGGAGTTATCATTCTCCGTTTAGATCTTTTACCAGACTCTGAGCACATTCATCCACCCCTTTAGGTACCCACATATTAGATTTTCAGTTTGATAGCCGTCACTCAGAGCCTCATACTTTGCCAGCACAAAATTGCAAGCGAATAAATTAAGAAATCGACGGAACCTTAGTACACTGGAATCTTAAGCTGAGGTCGTGGACTTGGTCACAGACTGGGAGGAGTAGTGTGTAGCCTAAAATTTAGGGAACACGCTGGACTAGCCATTCTTTGTTTGGGAAGCCTGCAGAACCAGACTCAGGCTAACAACCCGGGCTCTGGTGTGGGCTCCTGAATAAGACTGTTTGGGGTAACTGTGTACATTGACTCCAGCCTCCAAAATCGACCTTCCGCTTTCATATTATAGTTAAGGGAGGAAATCATTAAATCTTAAGACAGCGGCTCCCTGGTAGGTGTCTTGATTTAGGAGCCTGGTGTGAGATAATTACAACATTTCTAACCGCGTCGACGAGGTTTTGACAAGCAGACAAGTATTTATATACAAGAAGGGTTTTTTTCCACGACCAGGCTCTTCCCTTTCTTCACCCCGGGCTCGTGGTCTCACCTTGTCGACTTGAAAGAAAGAAATCGTGAGGCCAGGCGTTGGAAAAATACCCCTTGTGACCTATAAACACGCCTGTCCGGCCTTGTCAAAAGCCAATCCGTGCCCTAAATGCACACCACTAAGACGTAGTCTTAAGATTTACCAAAAGGTTATTGATCTGAAGTAGCACCGTGAACTGATGTCAAAAGAGCGAATACTATATATATAAAATGTCACGAAAAAGTGATATTATTTTCAGACACATTATATTTTCAAGGACAAATGAGAACTTTTTTTGAGTGTAGAATAGTTGTTTCTCCGCAAACCAGTAAAACCTACTTTTGAAGTACATATATCAGGGAGTACCTAAATTCCCCGTGCTTTGCTCCTTATCTGCCATTCACACCGTTTTTCTATGCAGCGGTGACGGTAAGGTTCTCTCTTTTTCAATGGTCACAAGTATTTTAAAGCTACATTAGTAAAGTGGCAGAAAATACCGTCTTATATTTAAATTGATTGGCGATGGTAGTGAGCATATACATACATTTGTTTGGTGGCGACATTTGTTGGCGGAAGCGACCATTGGAAGGTGAAACGATGTTGGCAACGTTAGCGGCAGTTGGCGGTCAGCCCACGCATGTGAGACCAGGTCCCACCATTGGTTGTTATTTTTAGAACACGCTGTACTAATGTATACCTGGCCTCAACACGGCGGCCGCAGGCTCGTGTTCTCGACAAAAAAATAATAACCATCGTGGTGGACTGGGCTCCCGATGAACTATCACTGCTACTTCCTGTAGCGTAACAACATTACCATCATTAACTTGGATGTAGCCTGCTCACCTCCCAATGGCCGTAAATAAAAAATATATATATGCCTTTTCACTACCGCCGCTAACCACCCTAAAACAAGTAGCATTGTCATCACTTACTATACTAATTACTTTGATGCGATTTGCCTGTGCTTTAACTGAGGTGGCCTCCACTGATTCAAGCGCTTCCTCCCCTGCTCTCTGATGACTTCCAGGCAGGGTGTTGTGAATATAGTGTGTTATATGTGTTACAAAAGGGTTTTGTGGTTTGGAAGAAAATGAATGAAATTAAGGCGCGGGTTATGCTGGACCTTTACCCCAGCCAAGCTAGCAGCGGAGGAAGAGAACTACTTGCCAGCCCCCTACCATTTGAACATATGTTCTGAACCATTTCCGATGCTCAATAGATTCTTTGCACACTGAAATTAAACAATATAGTGTCTCGTCCCTGTGTGACCGCCTACTCTCCACATTAAGGTGACAATTTCTGAGACAAAATCGGGGGACATTTGGTTCAGAAGGCGTAAAACCTGAAAACATAACAATTATTTTGTCATTGAAAAACAAAACAGGACACCCGCCTGCATTCCTAGCAACATTCAAGTTTTCTCCGGGGGCTCCATTGGTCCACGTGTTACCCACTTACTTAAGGGTTATAGGGAGTTGTACATGGTACAGCCTAATGGTATAAACCCATGTCTTTAAGGTATATAGGGTCTGAACTAACACATTCTGAGCTTGCCTGTATGACGTGCTGTAGCTTATTTCGATGATTAACCACCCTCTGACTGAAAAGAATTTTTGGCGCAATGAAAAGTTTAGTCTTGATTGTAGACAGCTTCATGGCATTTCCCGAAGGTGTGTAGATGCTGCAGGCGTGAAGGCTACACTTCCGTTGATTCCTTCATCAGTACCTTATGGTTTCTTAAAGTCTCCCGCTGTCGTCTCTCAGAGACTGGATGTCAATGCAAACTGAGTCTTTCTTCATCGTCAGATGTTTGCGTCCTTTCCACCAGTTTTGTAGCTCTCGCTGAATCTCTTTCAGGTGGGTTATGTCTTACGATAGTAAGGTGCATGAGCTTCTTTACAGTAGGTATTGAATCTTGATTGAACATAACACTTATACAAATTTGAAAGCACACGTCTTTTCAATACATCTAAAGCTTCTTTTAAGAAACGTAACATTGGCACCCTTTTGCTGCTTCCAAGCACTGTTACTGGGTTTTCAAGTCTCTGCAGTCTATTTTACCTAAATCCTTTTTCCCTCCACCTTTTCCAAACCATGTCTTGCACCACCAACCTCGTAAATAATCATGCTGGACATTGCTTCCCCTTATGTAAGGAGTCTTTTTAATAAAAGAGTCTCGGCCTTGTAGCTTGGCGGTGCCTGGAGCATATGGGTTCAGACCTATCAGTTACCATGGGGGGTGAAGGTGTCTTTCGACACCTCAACCCGTTGTTGGGTCTCCTCCTTGAAAAGGTGGTACTCTCTACCAGCAGGTCTACAGGGTTCTGTGCTCGTAACCCCTCCCAGTAGGTATATCCCCAACGAGCAACCCCAAAAGTTTGTCACCTATTTATCTAAATTGCAAAATTGAATAAAAATTCAACTGTAACAATTTAATGTTGTGGAAACAGTCTCATAAATTATACTTGACAAGCAATTCATCATTTCCTTGGTTACATACACTGTGCCTTAACGCTGTACAGGCAGGTAGTACGGTGCAGCTAGACGGCATAGTTGCTCAACATTTTCATTTTTTGTGTTTTTTGTTTTTCCTTTATTCAATTTCGGATCTTTCAGTCACAGTGAAAACCGGGGACAGCAGTAGCCAGGGGACAGCAGTAGCCGAGGACAGCAGTAGCCGGGACAACGTGGCAGGGACAGGTCACTGAGCAGGGGACTGTCTGGTCCACCCTGTCCTACATATTAACCCGAATACCCTGAAATCAGTATAACAGTTTTTGTTAGTGTTCTCCTCCTCCTGGCACATTCTACCAGCCACACCTCCACCATCTCTCAGCATCTCACATCCTCCACCAAACCGCCAAGGACGGACAAGCTCGCACCAAAACAATTGAACAAGACGAAATAAGGACCGTCGGAGCCATAACATACTGAACAGTGTTATAAATCGTCAGGTGTAATAACGCTGAACGAAGTGTGAAATGCGCTAGAAATACTAGGAAGAATTACAAATCCTTCCCTCCATTGAAACAATAGCAATAAAATAATTGTTATCATGATATTGATCGTTATTACTTTGAGATCATATTGATACTGCCACTTTCTGCTACTTTTATATTAACAATAATAATAATAATAATATATATGTAATAATAATAATAATAATAATAACATAACCTTAACAACATACTTAACAACAACAACAACAACAACAACAAAATGAGAATACTATAAATATCTCTCATATCAACCTACAGTATATTCTAAAAATAATAACCCTAACAAACTCAGTATAATGTTAATGGAGCTAAGGAAACCGAACATTTTAATTATAGCTAAGTTTCTGAAGTCAGGTTCAGCATTGTGCTGCTCGGCATTAACATTACAACCAGGCCGATTCAGCCTCTCTGGCTTAGGAGAAATGCTGTACTTATTATGTATGTGTAATTTATTGACCCTGCATTATGTATAATATTTGACCCATTTTAGTCAACTAAGTTGTCTCGTCTGATTAGTTTCTCCGTGTGTGTAATCAAATGTCGGACAAAGCACTTGTTTGAAATGACTAAGAACATACTTATACGAGAGAAGGCACACGGCCGCATGAAAAAACTCATGTAAAGCCTCCCCTTGAGGTATATCCCAACGAAATACCCAAAAGTCATCGATTCAAATTGACACAGGCCAGATCATGACTGCCTTCACCTATATATAGGCCTATCAACGTTCAAAAGGTTTTGGAGTTGGTATTTATTTCACATCTCTATTTATTTATTTACTATTTTATTGATTGATTTTTCTAATCATCAGAGCCTGAATGCCCTAACAGACTAGAGGCTGCAGCCTCTTAATCCTCAATGTAAATCCCATAACTGCCTTTCCGGAATTTTTAATGAATCATAGCAGTGAATGTGTGTGTGTGAGAGTGTGTGGAGGACTGTTTCTATGGGGCGGGAAAGCTGGGTAGGAGGGTGTGAGCTGGTGGCTGCTCCCGCTACCTCGCTCGCTAATCCTACCTATATAGTGAGCCTCGCGACCTGCTGTCACAGTCAAACCACACACACACACACACCACGCCTGTATGGATTCCCAGAAATGCGCTAGAACGTGCCAAATTGAACAAAAAATGCACTAAAAACGCGCTAACCTGAAAAATACGAAATTTACGCGGTTTGTGATGTAGTGCGCTAGAACAACATATTTCACTGGTTTAGCAACACTGATGCTGAAGCTTCCTTTCTCTTCCTCCTCTTGTGACCTGCTGGACATATATTATTATTATTTTTTTTGCGTTGCTGCCTATTGCTGATGGTCGGCCCAGCCCACGTTTCTGGTGCGAACGAAGTGTTTATAAATGACGCCATTTTGCATTTTGTGGAGTGCTTATGTCTAAATAGAATTGACCCTTCTCACGCCTCTGGATAAATTTAAAATTGATTTCCTTAATATGACACTGTAAAGATGAGAAGGCGTTTAAACCATATATAAACCGTGGAAATAAGAACGACATATTAAATATCTTAGGTAAGAAATATGCGCCATTCCCGCGGCTCTACATTAAATGATTGATTGATTGATTAAATTTAAGTTAGATCTCTCTAATATAGCACTGTGAGTAAGGTAGGGCGTTTAAATAAGCTATGAAAATGAGACGTATTAAAATTGACCAGTTTTCTTGTGTATTTATTATTAAATATTCTTATATGGATTAAAATAAGTAAAATGAAGTAAACAAAAAATAGAAGATATCACAGAAAATGTATTGTCTCTTCTACTCACTATCTCATAAGAAAGGTCAAATAGTAATGATGCTTGAGATATATGAGGAGGGTGTCATGCAAGCATTATCGTACACACCTTACCTCCTCTTTAAGCCATATATTATTATGTCTGCGCATATACACCGAGAGAGAGAGAGAGAATTACATAGAAAATCAGACCACACAGATGGTCCAGACTAGATGGTCATGTAATCCTGAAGTTCTACATTAATCAAGAAGGCTCCAAAACGTTGATTTTTTACTCTAGATAATATTAAGTTCAAAGGTGACGGTCATGGGCTTGTTTTAAAAGGAACCAATCGTGTTACGCTGGTGCACTGACGGTGGGAGCTTATTCCATTCTTACTGTATTGAAGAAAAATTTGGTTCAGTCTGAATTTACTTGTCTACATTTGAATTTTATACCATTTCTCCTCGTTCGCAAAATGTCATCGATCATAAACGAATTTTGTTCTGTCTACATTCGTGAAACCAAATGGGTACATTCGATCAGTTTCCTCCAGGCGACGTTTTCTCAAGAGAGAGTATCTTAAGGATGGAAAGCCTTTCTTTGTGGTTGTTGTTGTGCAAGAGTGGGGATCATATTCGTTGCCCGACGCTGAACACCTTCTAATTTAACAATATCGCTTTATGGTTGGGAGACAAGCTGTACCGCATATTCAAGTGCGGAAGTATCACATCTTTATTCTTGATAAAGTTTCTTTAATAAAGCCCAACATTCTGTTCAACTGTGCATCGATGCATTAATCATGAGAATTTGAGGTTTGACAGATTTTGGCCCCAGGTCCCTTAACGCATTGAACGCTTGTGAGTTTAACGCCACGCATTTCATAATCAGACTTCTTATTTCTTTCCAACTTGAAGGACCTGGCACTTGTCACCGTTCAGGGCATCTCCATCCATCGAGACCAAGCTGAAATTTTGTACGTCTCCTCTTTGAGCTTTTGCCTATCTAAATCGATAGAACCAGGTTACCAAATTTTTGCGTCATCACCGAATTTAGCCGATTAACCGGTCCAACATCCCATCGTTGATGTAAATAATGAAAACACTGGGTTAAGGGAACCGAAGCTCTGAGGGACGCCACTAGTAACCAGCGCCCTCTCTGAGGTTAAATCAAATCAATCCACTACTCTTTGTTGTCTGTTATGTAATTCACGATCAGTTTATGACCGTCAATACCCTATTTGCTTTAATTTGTGAAGTAATTTATGATATGGGACTTTATCAAACGCTTTCACAAATCAAGATAGACTACGTCCAGTGATTTGGTTACGTCATAAACAGTAGAGGTCGTTATAAAAGGTTAATAGGTTTGATAGGCGGGATCTTTTTTATTACAGGCTCATGTTGTAAGTCCCCAATTAATGGTAACTTTCAAAGGTAACTCTGATTTGTCTAATTATGCTCACCGTGGCTTACACCAACCCGAAGTTAAACTATGGACATATATTGTGATACTTTTTGTCCTCCTTTCTTAAAATCGGTCACGTTAGCCTTTTTCAATCCGAAGAAGGGGACGTGCCTTGTCCTTAAGGACATATTAGACTCTGATTGTGAGGAGAGAGTATTTCATCTTTGGATACTTTGTCGGTCAGGACTTTATTTGTTTTAAGTGAATTGAGAGGGCTTACCAAGGACTTCATCGGTTTATTTTAAAGGATTGGTGTCGCACTCGGTTGTTAGTACTGGTGTTGGTGTTGGTGGTTGGAGACTAGTATTAGCTGAGGAAGAAAATGAATTGTTTAATAGGTTTGCAACGTATTGGCTGTCAGTCCACTGTGCGTCTCGCTGTTTGTTAAGGTCCAATTCACTTCTGATCTTCTTTCTGTTGTTTATGTAACTGAAAGGAGTTCAGTTATTTTTGCAATTGGCTGCAATAGTTTCTTCATATCCCTTTGCAACGTACTAATCTGTTACTCATCGCCTGGCATCATTATAAGAGTCTAATGTTTTGGGCGTGCTTTTGTTCTTTCTGTGAAACAATTTTCTCTCACCGGCTGAGTGTTTAATTTTAAACTATTAAACCAAGGTGAACTTTTAATGTGTTAATTCGCTTTATAAAGCTGGGGACAATTGTCCTTACTGGTGAGTAAGTATAATTTTAAAAGCTGTGGGCGTCCTCTACATTTACCGTCTTTGATAGTGCATTTCTATTAGTTTTCGTCGGATTTCTACGGTTAGCTCTTTTGAAATTGGGCACCTTTACTTTTGTACCAGTCACCGATGTTTGAAGCTCCTAATGTCTTGTACTTTTTAATTTATGATCGCAGGGTCTGGTGTTCCTCCTACCGTGACATTACTGACTAGGTTATCTTGAGTCGTTATAACAGGTCAAGTATTATTTTGTCAGTTGGTTCCAAAACCATTTAAGCTGCGATAATTTTCTTCTAAAAATTCCATCCTTCTATGCGACTCACCTCTGTATCAAACAGTGTCCTTGGCGATATATAGGGGAGGATTCAAAGTCCTAATATCAGTGAAGTCACTTTGTTATTAAAATGACTTCTTGTAAGACGCTGTACATTTCAAGATCGGCATCGAAGTGGGTGCCCCAGGAGCCTGTAGGTGACGAATATATTTAAATTGACTTTTGCTATGTTTTACTCGCACGCCTGAAATGTTCAACGTTACTGTTTCTTGGTGTTTTGTCAGTGGGTTGCAAATAACGTTTGACGAAAAGGGCGGCTTCTACCTCTGCAGTTTTACGATCTTTGTTAAAGAGTCACATACATCTATGTTAATATTCAGACTTAAATCAATATTTATTGGTGTCGATAAATGTTTCAGTTATATGAATTACGTCAAAGTTTTTCTGTCAGAGCAGACATCGCAGTTCATCAAACATTTCTTGAAGCTCGCTTTTGTTAGGTAGGACTCAGGTTATCTTTTGAAGCTGGTAATAGAGGTGAAGTGGTACTGGCAGGTTCAATGTTGCAGGATTTTGTCGCGATGTGTGGATTCTCTACCACGGGCGAATGGAAGACATAGCTGAAAGTCGTTTTTGGATTGTACCGTCGTTGAGGCCTTCCAGAATCAAGCACCACTTTGATAGAGGACAGGTGTATTCATCCCTCTGGAAGGAGTTCTCTGTATGAAAAATGGCCCAGGCGTTAAGAACTTCCAACATCAGCTCTCCACCAGAGGAGTCAGTGAAAAGCCAGTTGTTGAGGCCAAGGTATACAACAAGTCAACTCATCCCACATCCGTGGTAGAATTCCTCAAGAAAATCAAATGTTGGAGTTTAGACTTATACGCTGGATGAACCTACGGTACTTGTCCAGAGTTCCTCAGACAGTCGTGAATGACGTCGTTGTGCCCTGTGGAGAGAATGTTGTAACCCGACCCGCATATGTGGGTTTGCTTCCAGATTCTACAAGGTAACGTATACCAGAAACACGTGAGTTCTGGATATTCAAAGATGTAAACTAATCTATTTATTAAAACAATAAAATTATGAAGCGTTCCAGAGACGCATGGTACTTCTTTCGCCAACATATAACAGCGTGAGTATTATCGATACTGGCTCACAGTGACATATATATACAATAATAATAATACAATAATGAAGAAAATGGGCAATAATCACCTCACCTTAACATACAATAGTACACAATAATAAATCTAACAACTTCTAACAATTCCTAATAATTCCTAATCTATGCCGCACTGGACCTCGATAAAAGGATTTGCTTGATTCAATAACTTTTATATTTAATATGCATTAAGATACGCCCTAGGCTTGACCTACAGAATTTTGTATATACAACTTTCGGTAGGAAGTTGTTTAAAAGCATGTAAAATCCACATTCTCTCTCCTAAGGAGTAGTTTCTTACCCGCAAAATTTCGTCATTCCAAAACCAATAATCTGAGTAATTTTACTCTCCTGAAGTTATTTGAGATTTTTTAGATGCAAAATTTTTGCATGTTGATTGATAAATAGTTCAGGTTTAATATGAATTAAATAAATATAATATGTCTTCAATATATCTTTGCTTTGATATAGACTGAATAACTTTGTCTCAATTCACTAACAAACAAAAAGTTACAATGGGGTGAATTGACCTGACCCCCCAGCAAGTGCTGTCAAACATTTGGCTGGTGCTGCACCTGGTGAGTGGATCCTGTCATGAACCTTATAAAAAGAGAAAACTATGATACAGTTTAGACAAGACGCTTATGTGAGCTTTGTTCCTAGGAAATTTGCTTGAAAATTTACCCTGAGGAAGAGAAATACTTTGGTAACACTTCTGAAGTAGGAGGGTATACATAGGAAGAGTTTGTTCTAAAAAGTTAGGAAAAGCAGTGTAACAGATACATTTCTTAGAAAGAAGGATGAACACTCAGTAGGACTGTTAAATTGTTGATGATGTTGGTGAGGTTAAGCTATGATCCTTGATCAGTGGACCCAGTGCTATTGTATCAGGCACTGCATAGCCTTCTACAATTAGGGGAATTGATAAAGCTTCTTTGACTTTGGACAATGCATGTAAAACACAGCATGATGTAACCACTTCCTAAGCACTTACAGAAAGTAGCAGTTCTAGGTTACCTTTTTTCACTAGCTACGGTATACTGAAATTCATCATGGTATTTTCCAAAGGGTGAAAAACAGGTAACTAAATGTCTGAAAGGTGTGTATTTTGTTTGAACAGTCTTAATTCATTTTAGAGATCAAGTAAATTCAACAACAAGTAAGAGGATGTTTGTTTATTTACCATATAAAACAGTTTTACACATGTCTCAATTCACCCCAAGAAGTGTCTCAACTCACCGCATTTTGCTTGACTGAATCAGATGACCTTCTATTTTGTACAAAATAAATAAATAAATAAAGTCTTGCACACTTGCACTTGAACTGGTCACTTACCTCCATACTCACCTTGAATATAAACTGCTTCACTCTTATGAAGCCCAGAGTACAGAACCAAATAAGGAGAAAAATGTCTCAATTCCACCACACACTCGACTACAAGAAAGTGTTCCCTTTGGTTCACAGTACAGCAGAATGGAGAATCTGCCAGAAGAGTCGTAAAAGCTACACAGGAAATGCCCAAAACTCCTACGAAAGTAACCAGCAAATAAGTGAGCTTGGGCGCCGAGATAGTTAACAAAACAGGCATCAGTCGTGTCTAGGCTGTAGCTATAGGAGACACTTGCGTCGGTGTGTCAAGCTCTCCCTCAACTCATAGGGTCAGTTAAGCAGTATCGGCGGTCAGCCAGGACCCGTATTTTCAAACCTGGGCATGGGAGCACACATTTGGCAAGGTTTCCCTAGGGTTGTGGGCATTTCCAGGGGTAATTTTATGACCGTGGTGGTAGTTTGGTCATTCTTCTGTGCCAAGAATGTAACAAAACACATTAGACCTCTTCAGCCTTTGGAAATTGTTGATGTGCGAGGCAAGCGTCTGAGAATACTGAGCCAGAGTTCCTTCTGCTTGTGGTGCGCCAGAGTTCCTAGAGCTGCCCAGGCTCCTCCTTCCCAGGTGTGTTAGTGTGCTCCAGTCCTGTAAAGGTGCAGGGTGTTGGGGAGACTGCCGCCGATGTGTCAAGGTTCTCCTCCCTCCGCCATTCCTTTAATACGAAAATATTGCTTGAGGAAGATTCCAGACCGGGACCAGTGACTCAGATATTGCAGATTATTGAAGGATATCAAGTAAGGAGAAAACTGTTGCGTGTCTTGAATGTGACTGAAACACTTACAGTAACTTGTGTGTTTGGAAGGCGCCGCAGCTGTTCAGGAGACACTCTATCGCCTTGATCTTGTCAGGAAATGTCTTGGGTTTGTTTACTCGCTTCGTATTAGTCTCTCTCTCTCTCTCTCTCTCTCTCTCTCTCTCTCTCTCTCTCTCTCTCTCTCTCTCTCTAACACACACACACACACACTAGTGTGTGTGTGTGTGAGTGTGTGAGTGTGTGTGTGTGTCAAAAAAAATTTATTATTATATATTATGTTTACAAAGAAGGGCCCATCACGGGCCGTTGCCAACATGTTATAGTAGGATATCAATGTATTATTATTATTATTATTATTATTATTTAATATCACCACAGGTAGCGCCACAATTGTCAATGGAAAAACCACGACAGATAGATCACGCCACCTTATAGGAATGTCGTCCGTCAGTGTTTACCGTCTCAGTTTGTATACAAAGCATTTCATTAAGCGTGGAGTCACCTTGACATACATGACCAATTGTACTTCATTATTTTCCAATCTGTAACTCTTCACTCCTTCACGAGAGTCGAAAGACTCACACCGCAGTCTCTCTCTCGCTCAGACGCTCCTGTACATATAGGCAGAATATATTCGATTTAAGGAAGCTGAGTCTTAATCAACACCTTAAACGCCCCGGTACCGTTACATTAATTCAGAGGAAAACAGGTGTTGGGGTAGTTGCTTAAGGTCACAGGAAAAGAGCATCAGACGCGTTCACCCGGGTGGGGTGATCTCGCACCCTCCCCGAACCGGTAGGAAGGCAAAGAGAGACGCAGAGCAATAGAATCCCTGAAGACCGTCTCCTTGCAATATTGCAAGAGGGAGTAGCTACCCGTTGAATACAGGCGAAATCCTTCGCGATTAAGACAAGAAGACAGGGACGTGTCCAGGGCTAACACACTGTCATTAGCGGAAAAGGAAATGAGACAATTTCGTGTGCCTCAAACACGTCCGCCGTCTGAAAAGGAATATGAATGATTATGGCATCGGGGTGAGGCTGGACTCAATCAAGGGTAAAAATATTGACTCATGTCTGGGTTGAATAAAGGCTTGAGACTATAATTTTGATACCCGATCTGGATAGTCGTACTCAAATCGTGTAGAGGGAACAAGGCAGGTGTGACTCTTGCGTGCGCTGCATCCACCATGTTGCTAATGACCTGCTGATTTGCCGTTTCGAAAGAGTTAATGACTTTTTCAAGAACATGCAATGCATGATCTGGGAGGAGAAACTGATTCACCTGGTCGATCTGCTTGACAACTATGTTGATAACTTCTACCATCTTATTAGTTTGCTCTAGCAGTTCCTCAATGAGTATGCAACCGCGCAAGTTTTCTACAATTGGCGTTGATCACCCTGCGATTTCGGGGCAAAGGGCGTAGTGGTCCCGCAAATCGCGCACGTCCTCGTCGGTTGCCGTACCGAAGAGGAACTTGGAAGCGGACCCAACGATGTTGAGCAACCCCTCTTTACCCGAGAGTGAACTGGGTGAAACTATAATCCATGTCTACTTCATCAACTTTTCCACGTAAGAACAGAATCCTATCCTCCAGTAGTTGAAAAAGATTCAGAGAGTTGGTACTAGAAGGTGCCTTTGATTCCCTTGTCTGGGTTGCCCGTATGGCGTCTGCCATGCCGAATAGTTTTCTGAGACTATCCTGACTGTGTCTGTGGTGTTGGTCAAGGAAGTATATGGATATTTTACGAGGAGCAAATCTTCTATGAGGAAGACCTCTCATGTGTGTGCCGTGAGGCGCCAGGCTTCAGGTGGATGGGTATCGTTGCAAGCAGGGGCCGAGGGACAACAAGATGATCAGAAAACGCAACATCATGATCTGAAAGTCATAATTAACTCCATCCAGAAGTTTGACACTGTTTACAAGCCGGTAGCCAGCCTCTACAAGTATACACAGACCATAACCCTGACCTTCCTTCATCGCAACAAGTTCTCTAACCAACGCCTCCTCGGTGGTCTCTGATGCTTCAGCCCTACGCCGTCGAAGTTCACCACATCAAGGGCGTGACAACTGCATCGCCAACGCCCTTTCTCGCCCACCTACTACCCTAATGACGAGGTCCCACCATCTTTACGCCTCACTACTACCTCCTTCCAGTCGTTACGTCGTTCCTAAGCAGGGGGTGTAATGGTACCCTCGTCTACTCGAACCTCGAAGCGCGCCATCACATCACCACTTCACCAATAACCAACTCACGCACGAATCCTCAAGCTCCAGCCGCACCAGCGCATTCACTCGAGGACTCGTGACTCCCACCGAGCTTCACCCATCATTCAATTGAATATCACGAAGCCTCACGCTTCGCGGACTCGTCTCGCCCGCCGAGTTATAAATAGCCTCCACAAACAAACCCAGCGAGACACGCCAGTCCTCGTCGACAGACCGACTCGGTCAGATTTCGATCGCCGATAGAGTCGGTTTTGTCGACACCCTGCTACAGGCCGCCATTAGGCCAAGCCCATGCTCCCCGCGCAGGGAGGAGCATTTTACCCTCTTAACGGGCCGTCTTGGACAGGGCCCGTTCCCCTAATGATACTAGGGGTAAAATCTTTAACAACAACAACAACTGCAACAACATAACCCCGGCGGTGGAACGCCCAGCACTCCTCGGGCGAGCAGCCGGGTGGCCCCTTCTACGGAGGCGAGGTGGACTGGTGGGGTTATCTCGCTTTGGGCCACCTCTCCCGCGGTCAAGTCGACCAGTCGGCTGCTCGCACGAGTACCGCTACGGGTGTCTGCTGGGCGCCTGCCAGATAGCCCGTGCCTCCGTCGCTGCTCGCCGGCTGTTACCCGTGGCTGTGGCTGTGGCGGCGGAAGCGTCCCTACACCCGCCGCACGCCAGCGGCAGGTTCCCCCTGCGACGGGCCGTCGTTTGACAAAGGCCCGTTCCCTGAGAGGTAAATCCCCAAGAAGAACTAACCCAACGGTCTCATCCGAGGTAGCTCACTTCCCCCGGGACACAAGGACTCTTCAACTTATCGTGAGCTAACCAGGGTTTACCACGGGTCTGACACACATTTACACACACATACCCAATCTCGCTTGCATATATATTTGTATTCCTTATGTGTAATTCTTAACTCTAAACTAAAACACCTTGGTGAACTAATATTTCGTTCCACATTTGTAATTCTTGTTTGGTTCCTCAAAAGATAATTTTCATACTTAGTTCCTTATGTGTAATTGTAACTATAACTAATCACCTCAGGAACCAAACCACTTATTCTTGTCATTGCCTATTTTGTCATATGTTCTAATTAATTGTCTTATTAGGTTAAGTTTTAATAATAAGTGAAATTGTACCATTTGCTTTCATAACCTTACAATTATATTATGTCCCAGTTAGCTATCTTTTCAACACAATCACCCTAGACGTCAGTTAACTGTATTCATAACACCTTCCTTACCATCTCTCCTTTGCCTTCCTTCCTTTCCCTCCCCTAAGCCCTCCCTTCCTTCCCTTCCCTAACTTACCCTCCTTTTCCCTTCATAGACTTCCTTCCTCTTCCTTCCTTCCTTCTCTTCCCTTCCTCACCCTTTTCTTTTCATTGCTTCCTCTTCCTTTCCTTGCCTTCCTTCCCCTCCTTCCCTCTTTGCCCTTCCTTCCCTTCCTTCCTTCCCCTCCTTGCCCTTCCCTACCCCTCCTTCCCCTCCTTGCTCTTCCCTTCCTTACCTCCCATCCCTCCTTGCCCTTCCTTCCCTACCCTTCCTTCCCCTCCTTGCCCTTCCTTCCTTCCCTACCCTCCCTTCCTCCTTGCTCCTCCTTCCCTTCCCTCCCTTCCCCTCCTTGCCCTTCCCTCCTTGCCCTTCCTTCCCTACCCCTCCCCCTCCTTTCCCTTCCCTACCTTCTCTTCCTTCCTCACCCTTTTCTTTCAAACATTGCTTCCTTTCCTTCCCCCTACCTTCCTTGCCCTTCCCTTCCTTCCCTACCCTCCTTCCCTCCTTGCCTTCCTTCCTTCCCTACCCTCCCTTCCCTCCTTCCCCTTCCTTCCCTTCCCTACCTCCCTTCCCTCCTTGCCCTTCCTTCCTTCCTACCCTCCCTTCCCTCCTTGCTCTTCCCTTTCCTTCCCTACCCTCCTTCCTTCTCTTCCTTCCTCACCCTTTTCTTTCAAACATTGCTTCCTCTTCCTTCCTTCCTTGCCTTCCTTCCTTCCCTACCCCTCCTTCCTCTTTGCCCTTCCTTCCCTACCCTCCTTCCCTCTTTGCCCTTCCCTTCCCTTCCTTCCCTACCCCTCCCCTCTTTGCCTTCCCTTCCCTCCTTGCCCTTCCTTCCCTACCCCTCCTTCCCTCCTTGCCCTTCCTTCCTTCATACCCTCCTTCCCCTCCTGCCCTTCCCTTCCCTTCCCTCCCTTCCCTCCTTGCCCTTCCTTCCCTCCTCCCTCCTTCCTTCCTTGCTCTTCCTTTCCTTCAACCCTCCTTCCCTCCTTTCCTTCCCCTTCTCTTCCTTCCTCACCCTTTTCTTTCAAACATTGCTTCCTCTTCCTTCCTTCCCCTCCTTGCCTTCCTTCCCTTCCCTACCTCCTTCCCCTCTTTGCCCTTCCTTCCTTCCCTTCCTTCCCTACCCCTCCTTCCCTCTTTGCCCTTCCTTCCCTTCCCTCCCTCCTCCCCTCCTTGCCCTTCCTTCCCTACCCTCCTTCCCTCCTTGCCCTTCCTTCCTTCCCTACCCTCCTTCCCCTCCTTGCCCTTCCTTCCCCCTACCTCCTTCCCTCCTTGCCCTTCCCTTCCCCTCTCCTTCCCTCCTTGCTCTTCCCTTTCCTTCCCAACCTCCTTCCCTCCTTTCCCTTCCCTACCCTTCTCTTCCCTTCCTCCTTTTCTTTCCAAACATTGCTTCCTCTTCCTTCCCTACCCCTCCTTCCCCTCCTTACCTTCCCTTCCTTCCTTGCCCTTCCCTTCCCTACCCTTCCTTCCCATCCCTTCCTTGCCCTTCCTTCCTTGCCCTTCCCATCCCTTCCCTTCCCTTCCCTTCCCTTCCCTTCCCTTCCTTAGGGTTTGGGTTTTCCCGTCTTTCTTTCTCTCTGATTTATCCTCCTCCGCCTCCATCTCCTCCTCCTCTTCTGTCTCCTCCTCCTCCTCTATTTTCTGATTCTCTCTCTCTCTCTCTCTCTCTCTCTCTCTCTCTCTCTCTCTCTCTCTCTCTCTCTCTCTCTCTCTCTCTCTCTCTCTCTCTCTCGTCCATAATTTATTTCCTTATTATTATTTAGGTGTCTCACGTTCAGAAGATTTTTTTCGTTATTTCACGTTCATAATACATTTTCCTATTGTTTACAGCACTGAGGACCCTGATGTTGTTGTTGTTGTTGTTGTTGTTGTTGTTGTTGCACGTTGATTATACCTTCCTATTTTATACTTTTCGTTTTCCTATTTTCTTATTTTATTTGTTATTTTTTCTTGTTTTATATTTATTTGTTTTTTGTTTTTTCTTATTCTATTATTTTATTTTATTTTTGTTTTGTTCCTTGTTATTTTTTGTTTTCGTTATCTGGCGTGCGTAATGCTTCTTGTTTTACAGGCTGATATTTTGTTTTCTTTTCCTTCCAAGAAAATCAGAGGAAAGAAAAACCAGCACGCGAGGACAGCAGAGAGGTTAGCCAGCGTACAAACTGGGGGTCCGCGTTCCCGAGATACCATAAGAGACGCACGCCTAGGAGAGGTTGCAAGGGCTCGAGGGGTTGACGTGTTTCCTAATGTACTTCCGGGAGATCAGTGGGAAGGGAGTGGCAAAGACTCATCACTCTACACAGTCACACTGATGCTGTCTCCCACCCTGCCTATTGCAACTCTCCCTATTTGCCTTATCCTCTACAGTCACACTAATGCTGTCTCCCACCCTGCCTATTGCAACTCTCCTATTTGCCTTATCACTCTACACAGTCACACTAATGCTGTCTCCCACCCTGCCTATTGCAACTCTCCCTATTTGCCTTATCCTCTACACAGTCACACTAATGCTGTCTCCACCCTGACTATTGCAACTCTCCCTATTTGCCTTATCACTCTACACAGTCACACTAATGCTGTCTCCCACCCTGTCTATTAACAGCGGGTTTTTCACGCTTTCAGACACAAGCAAGCAGCCGTTATCATCCTCAAAGCGGGGAAGACATCCTTTTAGGACACTTTTATCTACTTGAAGCGTAAGAAAGCTGAGATAAATGAACACGTGTCTGGGGAAGGCAAGAAAGATAGTTGAGAGAGAGAGAGAGAGAGAGAGAGAGAGAAGAGCGAAGAAGAAGAGAGAGAGAGAGAGAGAGAAGAGAGAGACAGACAGGAGGGATCGATCAACTGAACTATTCTTGGTAGTGACGGCAGTGGCTCTGGTAATCCTTAATGCGCAGTTCGTTTACTGATAACTTTTTTTCCTTCAATTGTTGACAGCTCGAAACACTTACCATTGTTGTTGTTGTTGCGTCACTACACATCCCCTCCTGCTGCGACCACAGACAGACAGACAGACAGACAGACAGACAGAGAGAGAGAGAGAGAGAGAGAGAGAGAGATGGACAGACACAGAATGACAGACAGACAGACAGAAATAGACAGACAAAACAAAACAAAGACAGACAGACAGACAGACACACAGACAGACACAGACAGAGAGAGATAGACAGACACAGACTGACAGACAGACGCAGACAGACAGACAGACAGACAGACAGACACACAAACAGAAATAGACAGACGGAAAGACAGACAGACAGACAGAAATAGACAGACAGACAGACATAAATCGACAGACAGAAAGAGAGACAGACAGACAGACAGAAAGACACACAGACAGAAAGACAGACAGACAGACAGACAGACAGAGATAGACAGACAGACAGACAGACAGAGATAGACAGACACAGACAGACAGAGATAGACAGACAGACAGACAGACACAGACAGAGATAGACAGACAGACAGACAGACAGACAGAGAGAGATAGACAGACACAGACAGACAGACAGACAGACAGACACACAGACAGACAGAGAGAGAGAGATAGACAGACACAGACAGACAGAAATAGACAGACAGAAAGACAGGCAGACACACAGACAGACAGAGAGAGAGAGAGAGAGAGAGAGAGAGAGAGAGAGAGAGAGAGAGAGAGAGAGAGAGAGAGAGAGAGAGAGAGAGAGATAGACAGACAGAAATAGACAGACAGAAAGACAGACAGACAGACAGATAAACAGACAGACAGACAGACAGACAGACAGATAAACAGACAGACATACAGACAAATAGACAGGCAGACAGACAGACAGACAGAAAGAAATAGACAGACAGACAGACTGACGTAAAGGAGAGGAAGAAAGAAAAAAAACAGGAATGGAAGAAAGAGAGAAAGGAAAGAAGAAACGGAACAAAATAAGAAGGGAGAGAGAGAGAGAGAGAGTGGCGATGGGAAAAAATGAGAGAAAGAGAAGAAAGGGAGGAAACATAAGAAACAAAGAGGAAGAAAGGAAAGGGCATGGAGAAAGGGGACACGAGAGGAGACTAGACAGGAGGTAAAAAAAAATAAGAGGAGAAAGGGAGGAGGAGATATGGTACTCTCCTCAGTATGCATCTCATGTGTGGGGGAGCTCCCCAAACACAGCTCTCTTGGACAGAGTTGAGTCTAACGCTCTGTCTTATCAGCTGCCCTCTTACTGACAGTCTTCTACCTCTTAAATTATGCCCCCATGTTGCCTCTCTTTCTGTCTATTGTCGATATTCTCATACTGACTGCTATTCTGATCTTCATAACTGCATGCCTCCCCCTCCCATGGCCTCGCCGCACGACTTTCTACTCAAGCTCATCCCTTTACTGTCCAAATCCTTACACCAAGAGTTAACCAGCATCTTCACTCCTTCACGCTGGTAAACTCTGGAACAATCTTCCTTCTTCTGTATTTCCTTCTGCCTACGACTTGAACTCTTTCAAGAGGAGGGTATCAGGACACCTCCTCCCGAAATTGACCTCTCTTTCAGCCCTCCTCTAACTCTTTTTAGGAGCAGTGAGTAGCGGGCTTTTTTTATAACATTTTTTACCTTTTTTTATGCCCTTGAAGTGACTCCTCTGCTGTAAAAAAAAAGTCAATAGTTTCCGCCGTCTAATTGCTAGCAATTTATATTTCCTTCATGTTAAAATTCCCCCCAGAATCATAAAATTTACCCCAGGATGTTTCCCCAGGTTGGGAAGTGCTGAACTAGAGTGTATAGCGAACTTATTTATAGCGGAGTTTTAACATAGTAGGATAAACAAATAATAGACAAGCTAGAGTATATAGCAAATTTATTTATAATGAAACTTTAACATAGTGACATCTGTAGGATACGTGTAACAGGCTCACTGGAGTGTGTGGCGAACAATGCTGTGGTGAAGTTTTAACATAGTGACACACGTAGGACAGGTGTGAGCCAAAAGAAAATCATCGCACTCAAACTAAAAAAAAAACAAAGCTGACTGAATTAAGAAAAAAATCCACTAAGACGAACACTTGGCAGGAATGATCATGGAGGGAAAACACGCAGCAGGCTGAGAGTGAACACTGGCACCAGAAATATGAAGCAAAAAAACTGAAAAAGTAAAGCAAAAAACTAAAATAAGAAAAGAAATTGTTGAAACAACAAAACTCGCTTAGAAATATAATCCATGTTCACTCCTTTCCTCCTCCTCCCCCTTCTCTTCCTCTTCCCCGTATCCTCCTCCTCTTTTTCTTCCTCTTCCTTCTCCTCTTCCTCCTCCTCCTCTTCCTCCTCCTCCTCCTCCTCCTCCTCCTCCTCCTCTTCCTCCTCCTCCTCTTCCTCCTCCTCCGCGCCATCACCATAAACAACAAACAAATAAACAACAAAACAATAAAATATAAATTAGTGATTGGAGCCATTTGGAAACTTTATGGTCCAGGAAAATGTACTTGTGTGTGTGTGTGTGTGTGTGTGTGTGTGTGTGTGTGTGTGTGTGTGTGTGTGGCACGGTGCTGCCCCCTGGTTGTCTGGAGGGCACGGTGCTGCCCCCTGGTTGTCTGGAGGGCACGGTGCTGCCCCCTGGTTGTCTGCAGGGCACGGTGTTGCCCCCTGCTTGTCTGCAGGGCACGGTGCTGCCCCCTGCTTGTCTGGAGGGCACGGTGTTGCCCCCTGCTTGTCTGGAGGGCACGGTGCTGCCCCCTGGTTGTCTGGAGGGCACGGTGCTGCCCCCTGCTTGTCTGGAGGGCACGGTGCTGCCCCTGCTTGTCTGGAGGGCACAGTGCTGCCCCTGGTTGTCTGGAGGGCACAGTGCTGCCCCTGGTTGTCTGGAGGGCACGGTGCTGCCCCTGGTTGTCTGGAGGGCACGGTGCCTGCTTGTCTGGAGGGCACGGTGCTGCCCCATGCTTGTCTGGAGGGCACAGTGCTGCCTGCTTGGCTGGAGGGCACTGTGCTGCCGCCTGGTTGCCCTCATCCTGCAGTGCTTACCCCTGCGTGGCGTGCTGGCCTGGGTGCAGCAGCGGCCGTGGCCTCGTGCGTCAGGGAGCAGGGTCTCACGCGACCTCAGCCCTCTGTAATTCCTGAGGGTGTGCCCATGGGTGCTCGCCTCGGTGTGAGGTAAACATCATCATCAGGTCTAAGTTTTCGGCCTCGTGGCTGGGTCGGTGCCCTGAGGTGTGCCCGGGGGCCTCGCCTCAGTGTGAGTAAGCATCATCATCAGTCTAAGTTTTCGGCCTCGTGGCTGGGTCGGTGCCCTGAGGGTGCCCGGGGGCCTCGCCTCAGTGTGAGGTAAGCATCATCATCGAGTCTAAGTTTTCGGCCTTGTCGCTGGGTGGATGCTCGGAGACATTCTCGTGGATTGAAGGCGGGGATCTCCTCGTAGATTGGTGGCCGGGGATCTCCTCGTAGATTGGAGGCTCAGGGATCTGCTGGCAGATTAGAGGGTCAGGGAACTCGTCGTAGATGTGCTCCTCGTCGTCGTCGAAGATGTGCTCCTGCTGCCGCGGCGCCACGCGCGGGAGCACGGTGGGCGGCTCCACGTGGCTGTCGCTGACCGCTTCCTCGCCACCGACGCGCCAGGAGGCGGCAGTCCACGCCGCGTCGGCACGCGGGGCACTGCAGGAAGAATGTGACCATTACCACGATGACGACGACGACCGTCACAGAAGGGAGAGAGAGAAGAGAGTAAAGAAAAAAAAGGATGTATTGGAGGAGATAATGGAGGTCTGAGCGTATGTGATATGAAGTTAAGATTGTCCCTCCTCCTTCTCATCCTACTACTCGTCCTCATCCTCCTCCTCCTACTCCTTCTCCTTAATCGTATATTCCCAAAAGTTGTTTATAGTGGAATACTTAGATGTGCATTCTTTTTGTTTGTTTGTCTGGTCGACGTGTTTGTTTGCTGGGTTTTTTTTTTGTGTTTTTTCTCTTCTCTTAATTTGGCGTTCCATGTTTATTCTGTCTGTCTGTTTCGGGCCTCAGTTGTCAGTCTCTTTCCGTCCCTTACCGTCAGCAGGTATTCCTAAACTCCCTTCCGTCTTCACATAAAAGAATTCCGCGCCCTGTTCAGTTAATTAATCTGTTACAATGTATTCCTAAACTCCCTTCCGTCTTCACATAAAAGAATTCCGCGCCCTGTTCAGTTAATTAATCTGTTACAATGTATTCCTAAACTCCGTAAATGCTTCAGGGGGTCGGCGCGGCAGCACACACACATTTGACACGCTTCTTGAAGGAGTTTTGGGCATTTACAGGGGTTGTTTAATGACCCTGGTGGTAGTGTGACCCTTCTTCTTTGCTATGAGTGTGAAAAAAAAACACTCATGAAAACCCGTTTGATCTCCTTTTTGACCTTTGTAAATAGTTGACGTGAGAGTTGGGCACGTCTGGGGAGGAGGAGGAGGAGGAGGAGAAAGAAAGAAAAAAAGAAAGGAGAAAGAAGAAGAATGAGGAGAAAAGAAGAAGAAGAAGAAGAAAAGAAGAAGAAGAAGAAGAAGTAAAAAAGGATAAAAGAAGAGGAAAGAAGAAGAGAAGTACAAGGAGAATGTGGAAAAAGGAAAAGTTAAAGAAGAAAGAGAAGAAGAAAAACAACAAGATTAAAAAAAAGATGAAAGAAAAGAAGAAAACGAAGACAAAAAGAGTAGGCCATCCATCTACAGATCTATCCATTGTAGTGAGTTAGGAAGACAAGAAGATCACCAGCAGAGCGAGCCCCTAGTTAGCCTTGTTGTAGTAATGAACAGGACAGCAGGTCACTACTTGGGTTCAGCAGGCAAGAAAATGAGAGAGAGAGATTTACCTGGATATACCCTTCGCTGCCAGTAACACTTCGTCAACACCACTAGCAGAACAAGAACAACAGCAACACCAATCACCACCGGCACGACTATGATGGCGATGGTGGTGGTGGTGGTGGTTGTAGTGGTGTTGGTGGTCGGGGTGGTGGTGGTGGTGGTGGTGGGGTGGGAGGTGCAGTTTATCCGTGACTGTCTGTATTTTTTGTATCTTTCTACAGTGCATGGCATCGGCGTGTACGATAATCTCCACCTTGAGGGCCCGTGAGCCACAACAGTAACATTCACGGCATTAAGGAAGTGGCCTGTTCTGCGGCACCCAAGATAACAATCACCAGTCCGTACAACAAAGACAAGAAAGCCATCATTGTTGTTGTCATCGTTCCTGCTTCTCCATACACCTCCCCACAACCTCCACCACCGTGCGTCCAGAGGGAAGCAAGTGTTGTCCAGCGTGAACCAGGCGTCCTGCTGCCAGCCATCGCCCGCCGCCACGAGCCTAACCCCCTTGAAGCCAGGATCGGGGTGCACGTACAAGACTTTGCCCCAGCCGTGCGGCACATTTTGCCAGGTGCCAATGTTCGCCCATTCATCATCCTCCGAGATGGTAGTATGGGCGGGGCAGCGTGGGTCCAGGCCTGGGCTGAGGGAGACTCCGGGCGCGGGCAATAATGACTTTAGAAACACCATGAGTAAGGACAGCCTGGTGTTCATCGTGGCTCACCGTGTGGGTGGGTGTGGGTGGGTGGGTTTGAGTATGTGGTGTGTTTGTGTGTGTTTGTGTGTGTGTGGGTGTGTGGGTGTGTGTGTGTGGGTGGGTTTGAGTATGTGGTGTGTGTGTGTGTGTGTGTGTGTGTGTGTGTGTGTGTGTGTGTGTGTTGGGATCGAGTCGGGCGCGTCTCTTCCCAGCTTGGATAGATATTTCAACGAGCAGCGACCACTCGCGTCACGAAGAGGGAGACACTGGAGCTCGTAGATCATTCTCCTCCTTTTTCAAGCACTGGGGCAGGATGTTGCGCGCGGGTACATGCACACGCCTTGACATGGCGCCGCCTGCGACACCCTTAGCCTTGTCTTCTTAGCAGCAGGCGAAAGGAAGGGAAATAACCAGAAAAGAATGGAGACGAAAGGGAAGAAAGAAGAAGAAAAGAATACAAAGGAAAAGAAAGGAGAGCAATGGAGGAAGAACAACAACAATAACAAGAAGAAGTTAAAGAAGAAGAACAAGAGGTAGACAAAAGAAGGGAAAAAATCAGAAAATAATGGAGACGAAAGAGAAGAAAGAAAGCATGGAGACAGGAAGCCTGGCAGCGTGGGAGAGAGAGAGAGAGAGAGAGAGAGAGAGGTGAAGAAGATAAAAATTGGAGAAGGAGAAAATGAAAGTCTGAGTGTATGTGACAATTATGACGTTATGATTCACCCTCCTCCTCCTCCTCCTCCTCCTCCTCCTCCTCATCCTACTGCTCCTCCTCCTCCTCCTCCTCCTCCTCACCCTAACCGGATATAGTGGAATACTCATATGTGAATGTCAGCTCTGGAGACTTTACTAACACTCGTCAAGCTAATCCATTCTCTCTCTCTCTCTCTCTCTCTCTCTCTCTCTCTCTCTCTCTCTCTCTCTCTCCGGCCTTTTCCGTCTTCATATAATTAATGGCGCGTCTTATTCCCTTATAGTTTCGCTCAGTAAGTTTGTTGATCGTGTTTCTTTCTTGGTTTAGTTTTTCTCTTCTCTAGTTTCTGCGTCCCATATGTTCTGTGCCTGGCTGTGTGTTCCTCTTGGTCACACGCAGCATCAACAGGTCGATGGTCGTAAACTCCTCTCGGTTCTCCTATGATTAATTTCGTCTCATTCCCTTTAATCTTCGTTCGGTTAATCTGCTTCAGAGTGTATTCGTGAACTCCCAAGAAGGATCAGGCAACCTTTCCTACACGTCCATATACTCAAACGATGCGGCGCCCAGAAACACATATTTGATACCGTTCTCGTGGGAGTTTGGGTCATTTCAGGGACTGCTTAAAGACCCTGGTGATAGTTTGACCCTTCTCCTGTACCCTGAACGTGATGAAACCCGCATGAAAACCCGATTGATATCCTTTTCTGCCTTTGGAAATAGTTGGCATGAGAGGGTGAGAGAACACCCTCCCTGGAGACAACAAAGGCGTGCTGAGGACAGGATGTGTTTCCGCAATGATAACATGAGTGAAATATTTACTACCACAAGAAGATGATGATGATGATGATGATGATGACGATGACGATGATGAAATAGAAAAAGGAAAGGCGAGAGAGAGAAGAGAAGAGAGGAAGAAAGAAGTTGAAAAAAGGAAGAGGCAGAGAAAAAAAGAGGAAGAAAGAAGAAGAAGAAAGGAAGAAAGGAGAATTAAGGAAAGGAAGAGGAAAAAAAATAGGAGGAGCAAGAGGAGAAAGAAGAAGAAGAAGGAAAGAAGAAAAGAAAAGAAGAAGAACTAATGAGAAAAAAAGAGGAAAACGAAAAAGAAGAAGAAAAGAGAAAGAAAAAAATAAAAAGAGACAAGAGAAGAAAACGAGGAAGAAAATAAAATGAAAATAAAAAAAGGAAAAGAAAGAAGACGAAAGAGAAGAAGCAGAAGAAGAAGAAGAAGAAGAAGAAGAAGAAGAAGAAGAAGAAGAAGAAAAAGCAGAACAAGAAAAAGAAAAACAAGAAGAAGAAGAAGAAGAAGAAGAAGAAGAAGAAGACAAAGAAGAAGAAGAAGAAGAAACAGAAGAAGAATAAGAAAAAGAAGAAAAAGCAGAAGAAGAAGAAGAAGAAGAAGAAGAAGAAGAAGAAGAAGAAGAAGAAAAAGCAGAAGAAGAAGAAGAAGAAGTAAAAGCAGAAGAAGAAGAAGAAGAAGAAGAAGAAGAACAAGAAGAAGAAGAAGAACAAAAAGAAGAAGAAGAAGAAGAAGCAGAAGAAAAAAAAAGCAGAAATAGAGGAAGAAGGGGTCATTAGTGAAGAACATGTGTGTGTGTGTGTGTGTGTGTGTGTGTGTGTGTGTGTGTGTGTGTGTGTGTGTGTGTGTGTGTGTGTGTGAAAATAAAGAGACAAAAAGGAAGGAGAGGAGGAGAGAGAAGACGGAGAAACATGAAGAGAGGAAGGAAGAAAGGAGAGAAGGAGGGAGAGAGAAAAGAGAAGAAAAAGAACGGAGGAAAGGAAGGAAAGGAGGAAAGGGGGAGAAGAGGAAGGAAGGAAAGGAGGAAATAAAAGAAGGGAGAAAACGAAAAAAAAATTAATGAATAAACATGAGAGAGAGAGAGAGAGAGAGAGAGATTGATATGTTTGAAATTGTACAAAAAATGAATACAAAATGAATGTACTCATGAGAGAGAGAGAGAGAGAGAGAGAGAGAGAGAGAGAGAGAAACCAGATGATAAGTTCATCAGTCTCTCTCTCTCTCTCTCTCTCTCCTCTCTCTCTCTCTCTCCTCTCTTTCTCTCTCTCTCTCTCTCTCTCTCTCTCTCTCTCTCTAGGATAACCTAAGATTACACATATAAATTTTAACAGCATAAAATTCACGCACTAAAATATATACATACACTTGCGTACATAACAATTTATGGAAAATGGTGTATTAAGTTTCAGACAGGCGGTGGTGAACACACACACACACACACACACACACACACACACACACTGGAGAAAAACACAATGGTATGTGTAGATTTTATGAGAGAGAGAGGTGGGGGGGGCAGGGGCGGAGGGCGCCATGACACAAGCCCTCACCTCCCGACTCTTGGCCCTCCAGAGGCGACATGTGTCCCACCGAGAGTTCACCACCAGACCAGCGGATCAACCATGGTTTGGTTACCGCTGCCGTGTTGCTGCTGACGATAAGTATTTAGCGTGGCTCCGCTACAAGCGGAGCCCGACTCGGCGCAACAAGGACCTGCACCGTGCGGCCTGCAGGAGGATGGTGGTGACCAGCAAGTGGGCCATAAGGAAGTGGGAGGAAGACATGAGGCGCAAGGTGTGTGGAGCAGGGGTAGGAAATAAGACCTGGTGGTCCCTCGTCAAGGAAAGGCAGGGGATCAGCCGCCAGGACGCGATTCCTCCTCTCTCAAGACATAATGGAACAGTGGCCACCAGCAGCAAGGAGAAAGCCCAGCTGCTGGCCAGTCTCTTCGCCAAGAAGATGAAGGTGGATAACCCCGGACAGACACCGTCACATCTGGAACAGCAGTGCGAGGAGACTGTCACGAAAGTGGAGGTGACACAGGTGTTGGTCGAGCGCCTGCTGCGAGGGGTGGACACCCAGAAGGCGACCGGCCCCGATGACCTCAGCCCGCACCTGCTGAAGCAGTGTGCTCACGAGTTGGCTGCCCCTCTCACCACAGTCTTTTCTGCCTGCCTCCGGGAAAACACCTGGCCATCGGCGTGGAAAGAGGCTCGGGTGGTTCCCGTCCACAAGAGGAGCTCCAGGTCTGACCCCAAAAACTACCGGCCCATCTCCTTGCTGTCTGTGGTGAGGAAAGTGTTCGAGAGGGTCGTGGCAGACGTAGTCTGTCGCCACCTCAAGGACAACTACCTCCTCTCGGACCAACAGTATGGGTTCAGACCTGGCCGGTCCACCTCCGATCTGCTGATGCTCCTCACCAAGAACTGGCAGGACGCCCTTGACGACGGCCTGGACACTGTCGTGGTAGCCCTGGACATAGCGGGTGCCTTTGACAGGGTGTGGCACGGAGGTCTCCTTGAAAAACTCCGTGCTAAGGGCATCCAAGGCGACCTCCTTCAGCTCCTGGGAGACTACCTACGGTCCTACAAGGAAGGACCCTCCAGGTTGTCGTTAACGGGCAGACGTCCGACTCCTTGCCAGTGGAGGCATCAGTGCCACAGGGCTCAGTGCTAGGGCCAGTTCTGTGGAACATATATGTGGACGACCTTCTCCGGCAGCTGCCAGCAGTCTCAGCTTACGCTGATGACTGCACTCTCTCCTGCACCTACCCCAGACAAGACTGTGGGCGAGCTGCTGACGAGGTCAATCAGCAGCTGAAGGTGCTACAGGAGTGGGGTGCCCGCTGGCAGGTGACCTTTGCCCCAGAGGAGACCCAGGCAATGGTGGTCTCTCGATCCCCCACTGCCGGGCCAGCAGTGGAGGGGAAGCTAAGCTTCGGTGGCGTCCCCCTCCCACTCCAGGAATCCGTCAAGATTCTGGGAGTGGAAGTGGATCGAGGGCTACGGTTTGACAGCCACATCAAACACATTGCCCAAAAGGCCTCCCACAGAGTCTCCTGCCTGCGAAGGGTGGCCAGCTTCCTCGACAAAAAAGGGAGGCTGTTGCTCTACAAGGCCCAGATACGGCCTTACCTGGGGTACGCTGCCCTCTCTTGGATGTCGTGTGCTGCCTCGCACAGCGGGAGACTCGACGCCATCCAGAGACGGGCACTGCGACTGGTGGATGCGGCAGACCCCCCAACCGGGCAAGAAACTCTCAGCTCCGTCGACTCCTTGGAACACCGCAGGGACGTAGCTGCTCTTGTGGTGTTTCATAAGGCACAAGTGCAGGGAGTGCCACATCTGGTGGGTTTACGCCAACCTCCGAGAGTCACCACGCGGGACACGAGAACGGTGCTATCCCGTGGTGACGCAGTGGAGGTGCCGTGCTCCCGTACCAGCCAGCACCAGCGCACCTTTTCGGGAAGAGTCTGCCGGATGTGGAACATGTTCACGGCCTGTGTACCAAACATCCGGGAGATGAACACCCAAAAATAAAACTGTCGGCCCACCACTGGAGGGCTCTCTCCCCACTCCACTGACACTCGTGGTGGAGCAGTGACACAGTGTAGTGTGGTGCGCTCACATATATTCTGTATTGTATGTTTTTTTTTATATTTTTTTTTTAGTTTATGTAGTTATTTTTAATATAGATTTTATTCTGCCCTTTGAATAGGCAGCACACGACAGTGCACCTTTGGGTATGTAAATATCATACATGTGCCTATGTTTAAATAAGAGAGAGAGAGAGAGAGAGAGAGAGAGAGAGAGAGAGAGAGAGAGAGAGAGAGAGAGAGAGAGAGAGAGAGAGAGAGAGAGAGAGAGAGAGAAAGAGAGAGAGAGAGAGAGAGAGAGAGAGAGAGAGAGAGAGAGAGAGAGAGAGAGAGAGAGAGAGAGAGAGAGAGAGAGAGAGAGAGAGAGAGAGAGAGAGAGAGAGAGAGAGAGACATATATATTAGGAATGTCTAAAATGCTCCCTCACCTTTCTATCCTCGGTGCTTGTCAGTTCCCGCACCCGCACACACATACCTGTAATAGAAAACGCAACGTTGATTATGAATGCAATTATAATTGTTTTTACAGGATGATCTGTCTTCTTTGTAATACAGCTTCTTTGTGTAAGAGTTCACAACCCTGTACCAACACAATAGTAATTTTCTCTCTCTCTCTCTCTCTCTCTCTCTCTCTCTCTCCCTTGTAGTTATCTCCACAACTAATCGTATAACTGCAAGTAACACCATCTCCATATCAAATAATTAGTCTGGGCATACGCCTGAAGGAGCGTCGCCTCGTTCACCCTCCGACGCCATAAACGGGGAATTCTTTCGGGGATGTCCCCATGTGGGTACCCTTCCCATCCAAAGTACCTCATGACAAAATCTATCGACAAATTCTTCGAACTTCCCCTTGGTCTCCTCTACTTGGGATTGTCTCTTATAAAAACAACACGGTGTGCAGGGTCGACTTCTGTGTAGCGTGCTATACAGGGTCGTATAGCCGGAGATGGTGTTCACTATCCGAGAGACTATCTAAGCAAAAGCTCCCGAATCAGTTTCATGGAGTAATCGCCGGCTTAACACAATGTCATCCAGCGACACACCATGATTCTGGGTAGGCACTTATTACCAAAGCCATTCATTAATCCGCCTCTTCAGTTAACTATTCAGTGTCCATGTCTAACAACCATAGAGTAAAACCGGGAGCACAAGCGATTTGTACATTCGATCCATTGTTCTCCTCCACGAGTATCGAACACCTTATTATGCTGGGGGAGTTCAAAGCACCATGGGCCGAGCCAGTCCACCATAAGACTTCCTGACATGACCCGACATTGTTCTGCACTCATTACACCTCGTCAGACTCCAAACACCTGTACCTTGATCTTCGCCCAGGAGACCTGAAATCCCAAGGGTTTCGCCTCGAGAGCCTATACTAACGACACCGCAAGGATTTCTGCATTATCAGTAAAAACAAGGCCAGTGGTCCTGGTATCGACAATAGATTCTCCACAATGATTCTGATCCACAACTTTGTCTAATATCTAGTCTTTGGAAGTGCTGAAAAATGGTGATGCAAGGACATAGCCATGCCTCACTCCCACATTCACGGGAAAGAGGCTGGATACCCACTCCGGACAGTTCATTGTACTCTCAGTCCTAGAGTACAGGCCAGTCAGTGGACTCACGGTCCACGCAGGAATCCTCGAGTCCTGAAGATCCCAGGGTGCCTTCCGTTGCATTGAATCAAACGCTTTTTTTTTATATCGACATAGGCTGAAAGCATCCCTTGTCGAAACTCAAGTCGGCCCGTTACCAGTACGCGAAACGTTAGTACTATCAAACGTCGATTTATCAGGAATAAACCCGGATTGATCAGGTGTCTGCAGCTCTAGAAGATAGTTGTGAGTCTGTATGAGCAATAGACATCCAAGAACCATGTCTGGCACACTAAGCTGCGTAATACCACGATAGTTGTTACAGTCCTGGGGGTCCCATTTCCTTTTCCAGATAGAAACTACCGGCCCCTTTTTCAATCAGGAGGAATAGTATTAGATTGCAGAGGTGGGCGCAGTACTGAAAAATCAGTAGTGCGGTTGCGGACTTTTTCCAGAGTAGTGCGACTGCGGTAGTGCGGTCCCATTTTTTTTTTCTTTCCCAGTGCGGTACGCGGTGTGCGGTACTGCGGTAGCGGTAGTCACTAGTCAATAAAAAAAAAATGTCAATGCCTATCCTGGCTATCCATTGACTAACTAATAACTTGTGAAATACAAAAAAAATAAAAATAAAGGAAGACTGGGTGAGGGAGAGAGGGAGGTAAGGGAGGTGGAAGGGGGGGACAGGCCGGGGAGTAGAGGACGGGAAGCGGAGGAGGGGGAGGGAAGGGAAAAGAAACTTTCCGAGAGAGGAGGGAGGGGACAGGGAAGGGGGAGGAGGAGATCAGTGTCATGTGAGAGAGAAGGAAGTTGGGGGTGGGAAGGAAGGAAGGAAGGAAGGCAGGAAGGAAGGAATGAAGGGTGGTGCAGCTGCAGGGATATGGGGGAGTGAAGGGGAAGGAGAGGAGGGGAGGAAAGGGAGGAATATTCTCCAGCGTTTGAGCGAAAACGAAAGATTACTAATATAGGAAAGTCATGGCAGGAAGAGTGAAACATTATTCAAACTGTCCAATACATTAAGACAAAACACATCAACTGCAACTGTTAATAGCGGCTCCCGTGGGAAAGCTGTAAGCCTTGGTGTCTCATGCCACAGCGAAGAAACGTCAATGAGGAGATAATAATAATAATAATAATAATAATAATAATAATGATAAATTATTATTATTATTATTATTATTATTATTATTATTATAGAAAATATTGATCTTGGCTACATTGAAGAGAGAGAGAGAGAGAATAATAAAATAGAGAAGTTACAATGAAGTTGAAAAACAGATATAGTATGTACTATGGTCTATGTTAATGTTATGCATCAAAGAAAAATTCGTACGGGACATGAGATTGAGCGGCGATCATGTTAGTGCTTGCTTGTACTGTTGTACACTGCCATGTACAGTTATCGTCAGAGGCAGTCATGACGCGCCGCCTTGGATTGAGTGACGAACAGATTTACTCTGAGTTATTCATTTAGTATTTAATTTTGAACAATAACTGAAAAGTCAGAATGATTGAATCACTGATTCTGATGACTGATACCGATTGACTGATTGAGTCCGATTCACTGTAAGAAAAAAAGACATTTCAGTGAGCATGCCGCGCAGTAAATGTCTTCGATGGTTTTCTAAGTACCGTACAAAAGAGAACCTCATGATTTTTTAGTGCGGTCCGCGGTAGTGCGGTATTTTCAGAAAGTTTGCGGTAGTGCGGTAGTGCGGTACTTTTTTGTGATGCGGTACTACCGCACTACCGCACTAAGTACCGCACTTGCCCACCTCTGCCAGATTGTCATACGGCAGTCAAGACCGCATGCAGCCCTCGCATCATATACCAGCTGCTTTCCTATCCCTCAACCGTACCATAGCCTCCTTGATTACAAGTAAAATCTGAAGATTTTTTTTTTTACTTTACAACAAAGGAGGCAGCTCAAGGGCACACACAAAAAAGAAAACAATAAAAAAAAGCCCGCTACTCGCTGCTCCTAAAAAAGAAACAAAAGAGGTGGCCGAAAGCAAGGTCAAATACGAAAGGAGAGATGTCCTGATACCCTCCTCTTGAAAGAGTTCAAGTCGTAGGCAGGAGGAAATACAGATGAAGGAAGATTGTTCCAGAGTTTACCAGCGTGAGGGATGAAAGAGTGAAGATGCTGGTTAACTCTTGCATAAGGGGTTTGGACAGTATAGGGATGAGCATGAGTAGAAAGTCAAGTGCAGGGGTGGAGGGGGGAGGCATGCAGTTAGCAAGTTCAGAAGAGCAGTCAGCGTGGAAATATCGATAGAAGATAGAAAGAGAGGCAACATTGCGGCGGAATTTAAGAGGTAGAAGACTATCAGTATGAGGAGGAGAGCTGATGAGACGAAGAGCCTTAGCCTCCACTCTGTCCAGAAGAGCTGTGTGAGTGGAGCCCCCACACATGAGATGCATACTCCATACGAGGCGGACAAGGCCCCGTATATGGACAGCAACTGTGCGGGGAGAAGAACTGGCAGGGACAGTACAGAACCCCAGCCTCGAGGAAGCTGATTTAGTAAGAGATGAGATATGAAGTTTCCAGTTGAGATTTTGAGTTAAGGATAGACCGAGGATGTTTAGTGTTGAGGAAGGTGATAGCTGGGTGTTGTCAAAGAATAGGGATAGTTGTTTGGAAGATTGTGTCGAGTGGATAGGTGGAGAAACTGAGTTTTGAGGCATTGAAGGACACCAGGTTCCTCTTGCCCCAATCGGAAAATAATAGTAAGGTCTGAGGCTAAGCGTTCTGCAGCCTCCAGCCTTGAGTCGTTAAGTTCCTGTAGGGTGGGTCTTCTATTAAAAGAAGTTGAGTAATGCAGAGTGGAATCATCGGCGTAGGAATGGATAGGACAGTTCGTTTTGGAAAGAAGATCATCAATGAACAACAGAAAAAGAGTGGGAGATAGGACAGAACCCTGTGGGACACCACTGTTAATAGATTTAGGGGAAGAACAGTGACCGTCTACCACAACAGAAATAGAACGGTCAGAAAGGAAACTGGAGATAAAGGTACAGAGAGAAGGATAGAAACCGTAGGAGGGTAGTTTGGAAAGCAAAGATTTGTGCCAGACCCTATCAAAAGCTTTTGATATGTCTAGTGCAATAGCAAAGGTTTTCATGAAAGTTATAATTTTTTAAAGATATTGTGGCAACTGAAATAATCATTGGCACCTCAAATATCGATGTAATTTCAGAATGCAATGTAGTTGGTTTTAGACTCTTCAACAAAGGTCGCACCAACTGTAGAGATGTTTGGCCTTCATAAAGTGCAAAACTCACCCGAAAATAAAATATACTTCATTATGCAGCTACGCGACGATTGAAATAATTAGTAATGAGGAACGTACATCGATACTAAGAATATATTGCCGTCGTTCTTCAAATACATAAATAGCAAAATCCATCAGTCAGTAGGGGCACACACCGGGGTGCGCGTCACCTCGCCCACTCTACGACCCCAAGTGCGAGGGGCCCCCCTAGCAAGTCTCTGCGTAGACAGTTATTACCAAAGGCATTAATCTGCCTCTCCAAATCCCTATTTAGTGCCCATGTCTCATAGAATAAGGCAGGGAGCAGATGAGACTTGAAGGTCGGGATCTTTATCCATCTACACAGGTATCGACAACGCCATATACTCGTGTTGAACGAGTCTATAACACCGTAAGGCAAGCCAGTCCGTAGTAAGACTTCTTGGCGAGACTCATCGTTGTTCTGTACTACGCTACCAAGATGTGAAATTTTCCGAGATCTCAATGTCCTCGCCACACGCATGAACAGACTGTACTGTTTCATCTAGCGAGCCTCCAAACACCTCTGCCTTGGTCTTGGCCCAGGAGACGTGAAGTCCCAAATTGCTTCACCTACTCGTGCAGTGCCTCGAGAGCCATCACCAGAACCTTCAGCGACTCCGCAAGGATTACTGAATCTTCTGCAAAAGCAAGGTCAGTGACCTGGATATTGCCAATAATGCTCCACAATGACCCTGGTCCACAGCTCTGTTTAGTACTCATTCCGCACAAGTGTTGAAAGCGATGGGGTAAGGACACAGCCCTGCCTCACTCCCGCATTCACGGGAAAGAAGCTGGAGAAGCCCCACACACTTCACAGCACTCTCGATCCCAGAATACAGACCAGTCAGCGAAGCAATAGTCCTTGCAGGAATCCCACGGAGTTGCAGTAGATCCCAGAGTGCCTCGCGATGCACTGAGTCAAACACCTTAAGATCGACATAAGCTGTAAGAATCCCTTGTCGAAACATACGTCGCAGCTCCAAAAAGACTTACCAGGCGTGAACCCAGACTGTTCAGGTCTCTTCAGCTTCTGCAGCTGGCTGCGAATTCGCATCAGCAATAGGTGGGCAAGCACCTTGCCTGGCACACTGAGCAGTGTAATACCACGGTAGTTGTTGCAGTCCAGACGATCCCCTTGCCCTTTCTAGATAGGGACGACCAACTCCTTTTTTCAGTCAGAAGGAATGGTACCAGATTGCAATGCGGTACGTCAAGGCTATATATATATATATATATATATATATATATATATATATATATATATATATATATATATATATATATATATATATATATATATATATATATATATATATATATATATATATATATATATATATATATATATATATATATATATATATATATATATATATATATATATATATATATATATATATATATATATATATATATATATATATATATATATATATATATATATATATATATATATATATATATATATATATATATATATATATATATATATATATATATATATATATATATATATATATATATATATATATATATATATATATATATATATATATATATATATATATATATATATATATATATATATATATATATATATATATATATATATATATATATATATATATATATATATATATATATATATATATATATATATATATATATATATATATATATATATATATATATATATATATATATATATATATATATATATATATATATATATATATATATATATATATATATATATATATATATATAGCTAATGTGACCCTGATTTTCAAAAAGGGGACAGGTTAGCTACTTCCAAATATTGCCCAATTAGCTTAACATCGATTACAGGCAAGACGATGGAGTCAGTTATAGCCAGGAGCATACGGGAACATAAAGAGAAACAGCTTAATTCACGACTCGCAGCATGGGTTCACGAAAGGTAGGTCTTGCCTCACCAAATCGCTTGTCCTTTTAAAATAATGTAATTTAGGGGGTAGAGAGATATGAAAACTATGATGTAATATATCTTGCTTTTAGTACAGGGTTTGGCAAAGTTCCTCACCACAGACTATTGCTTAAATTATAGGCTCACCGAGTAGATGGTGGGTCACTCACCCTCTACTCGGTGAGCCTGTAATTGCTCGCTCGCCAGCAATCGCCGCGGAAGGACCTCCTCTCCTGCTCTCTCCAGCTCCAGCTCCAGCCCAAGACTTCGCTCTGCCTGCCTGCAGCGCTTCACTCCACATTGGACTTCTGCTTGCGCAGGACACTGCCACTGCCCAGTGGCAGGCAAACCTGACTTTCCGACTTTGCGGAAGGGAGACTTCCCTAAAACGGAGTCTCACTCTACTTCTGTCTCGATTTGCCCCTTCAAGCGGCAAGTAGCGTTCCCCCACGGGGCCGGATTTTGGAATTTACCTCCCAGACCTGCGGAACGCTTTACTTGTCGTCTTGTTGGAGGCGAGGGTTCAGACAGGCTTTCTCTACCACTCTAGCTCTTTCCTTTCCTTCCGTCCTTGGGTGAGGGGCCTGGGGGACCTAAAAAGCCCCCAGAAGTCCTGAAGCAGGGACAGCCTGCGATGCCCTGTTGAAGCCCGTGAGCGTGCGGGTCCAGCATCAGGTGCGGGTCCAGGTTCAGGCAACACTTTAGCTACCTGTCAGTCTCCATAAACTGACCTCTGTAGGATATTGACCCGGACAAGGACTGACGTCCCGACTCCACACCGGCAGGAGGTGTGGAGGGCGTCCCTAGGAGCTCCTTGGGCCACAGGTAGGGTTTCAAGGGAGGGTTGTTCTTGCGTCGCACCAGGGGCAGGCTGTCGAGCCGCTGAGCCCGGCCTGACACCTTGGTGCTGGGTGGGCACCTTCACTCCACACCACATGGCCCGGGACAAGGCTAGGGGTCCTGCTCCTACCAGGAAAACTCCGATCACCGAGTCTCCGGTCCCTCGAATCCAAAGATACCCAAGATCTCAGAGCGCCGAACCCAGAAAGAGAAACTTTGACGACAGCGAGTCTGACCACGAGGCTCCCCCCAGCAAAAGACCAGAGGAAGACTTGAGTGACGCGATCGAAGTCGACCCCATAGACACGGACACCCAGCGAGACGAAGAATGGACCGAATACAAGGACCCTGCGAAGATAAAGAAAGATCGATGGAAGGAGAGGAAAGCAGACACCAGCCACCAAACCACCACCACCAACACCGCCCCTCCTCCGAGACCTACGCCCCGTACCAGCATCCCGCCCACCCAGCCGGCCAGCGTCCAGCCTCAGGAGCCTCTAACGCAGGCCCCCTCACCTGCACCAATCAGCCATCGGCCAAGCCACTCGACCCCCGCGCAGCCCTCCCCCTACATCAAACTAACACCCACCCCAGGCTTATCCAGTACCTTTCAACTCCTGCAGGACCTCCAAGCGGAACACCCCAACCTTCGCTGCAGCAAAGTGAGGCAGAGTCCGAGAGGAGATTTCTACCTCCATCCGGAAGACACGGCCACTCTGAATTCTCTAGCTGCCATCACACAGGTGAAGGGCATTCCTGTGTCCCTTCAAAAGGTACTCCCCCCCACAAGATACACGAAGGGGATAGTCCTCAAGTACTACCTGAACGACCTGTCGTTCCTCCTCAATCACTCCGACGTGGTAACTGCAGAGCGCTGCACTCGCAGCGACGGACAGAAGACCTCCCAGGTCCTCATCGAGGTCGACGGCCCCCTACCAAGCAGCCTCCACTTGGGCCTAGTGGGCCTGTATTTTCTGCGCCCATATACGCCGGAGCCAAGGAGATGCTACAGATGCCACTCATTTGGCCACACACAGGGAAAATGCTTCAAGAACCAAGTGTGCGGAATATTCAGTACCCTTCACCCCACGGACGAGTGCCTCCAGAAATACAAAAGGAAGGAAGCCATCTCTTCGAAATGTCCAAACTGCCAGGGCACCCACCATGCATGGAACAAGAGGTGCTCGGAGCGCCGCCGGCAAGTTCAACAGGGCATCCAGCACCAAGCCGCCTGGGTGGAAAAGTACTCCGATGCCCCTTCAGGTACCTTCGTTTGGGGGAAACAGCAACCTCCTCAGCAAACGCCCCCGAGTCAGGAGGACTTCCCTGCACTACAAGGCCCCGTAACCACCCACCCCCTACTCACCCCTCCGCCCCCACAGCCCAAGCCTCAGAGGCAACAGCGCCACCGTCCCGGGAGCGCCACCCCGCCAGCCACCCAACCCCAGATCCCTACGCCTCCACAGCCAGAAGGGACCCTCACCCTCACGGAGTCAGCACTGAAAGGTCTCCTCAAGGGCCTGGTCGTGACGATCGTCCAGCTCCTCGAGCGAGACGTACCGGAGACAATGCTGGACCCTGTCATCGATACGCTCGTAACGAAGTCGTTCCAGCAGCCCCCAACACCGGCCGACCCCAACACGTCCCTCACCCGGGAAATGGCCCCTCCTACCCCTCGACCCGAACCCGTTACAACGACGGCTCCCACCACGCCGGCCGAAACCCCCACCCCAACCGTGACAACTCCCCCACAGACCACCAAAACCGACGAACCCCAGGTGTCAACACACCCATCACACCCCCACCAGAAGCCATCCGACTCGTCCAGTGGAACATGCAGGGCCCCCGCGGAAAAATCCACCTCCTCCAAGAGGCAGCTCGAGGGGAAGGCGTCGACCTCTTCCTCCTCCAAGAAACCCTCACTCCAGCCACAAAACCTGTCCAACTCAGAGGGTACACAGCGTACAATAACCCGCGAGTCAGAGGAGGATCCCGCGGCTCCTGCGTCCTCGTCAGACACGCCATCCCCTCCCAGCGAATCGAGGACCCAGCCCAATGTGGAGAGCGGGTCGACGTAGTGGCAGTCAAGATCCTACTCCGCGACACACCTCTCGACCTCTACTCCATCTATAACCCACGTCAAGCACACCTCAACCTGGGTGAATTACTCACCTCGGCAGAATTGCAGCCCACACTCATAGCGGGTGATTTCAACTGTCACCACCCCATACTAGGCTCAACCTCACCTACAAATCCCGCAGGGCGACATCTGGCTCCATTCTCCCCCTCCATCCAGGAGTCACCCTCCTCAACGACCCCGAACCCACACACACCCACGGTGGAATCCTCGACCTCATGTTCATCTCCACTCCGCTCACGCCAAATGCCAACTTAACCGTACACCCCACCCTCGCCAGCGACCACTTTGCCACCACCTACACCCTCCATCTTCCACCCATCCCGCGGCCCCCGCCCCCGCACGCTGGAATGTCAAGAAAGCAGATTGGACCAAATTCCGCGAGACACTAGAATCCATCGCACACCATGATACTCCTGACCTAGACCTCCACGCAGCGCATGTCACCGCGGCTTTCCGAGCAGCGGCAGACGCTTCAATGCCCCTCTCGACACGTCCCACACGGACGTACCGCGATTATTGGTTCCGGGACGACCGGGTGACGGAGGCTAACCAAACCATCAACAGAGCAAGGAAAATCCACAGACGACACCCTACACAAGCCAACAGAAACATCCTCACTGATGTCATCACCTACACCCGAAATGTGAAGCTCGAGGTGAGAGAACAAAAGTGGACTGAATGGTGCAGATCCATTGACGCCCACACCTCCCTCAAGAAGATCTGGGAAAACATCCGCCGTGTCAAGGGAAGCCCCTACCCCAGACCCCCGTCACACCCTGACCCCACGGCAGAGGCCGATCGACTAGCCGCATCCTTTGCGCAACGGACGCACACCTCCAACCTCCACCGGGCGACTTGCCGCAAACTCGAGGCCGAGAAGGAGAGGCGTATGACGGCCATCAACACTGCTGCAGCCAGACGAACCACCACCGACACGCCCCTGAGCGCCCACGAAGTCCAAAATGCGCTTCGGACAGGCGCCGACACATCCCCCGGGTCTGACGGCATCACGCACACCATGATACGCCAAGCTGGCCTGTCAGGACACGCTGCCCTCCTGTCTCTCTTCAATGCTTCACTGGATGCAGGGCGACTCCCCCACGTATGGAAGGAGGCGGACATCATCCCCATCCCCAAGCCTGAGGCCCCGGGCAGCTTCCGGCCAATCTCCCTTCTCAGCTGCATTGGAAAGACCATGGAGCGGATCATCCTCTCCCGCCTTCAGTGGGCAACAGGCCCTCTACACCCTGCCATATCCGCATATTCAAAGGGATCAGGCACTACCGAATGCCTCATCACCCTCCTCACTCAGGCCAGCTCCCAGAAAACGACAGCTGTCTTCATAGACCTGGAGAAAGCGTTCGAGCTAGCGGAGAAACAGGTCATACTGGCTCTCCTTGCAGGCAAAGGGGTGGGGGGTAATCTCCTCAAATGGACACAAGACTTTCTCACGGAAAGAAAAGGGCGGGTCCTTTTCCAGGGACATCGCTCTCCTTACCACCAGCACGAGCCCGGCACCACTCAGGGCAGCGTGCTCAGCCCCTTCCTTTTCAACATCTTAGTTGAAGCCCTCACCACCACTGAACTATCCAGAGGATCCAAGCTACTCCTCTACGCTGATGACATCACCCTCCTAAACAGCAACAGGCGCAACTTGGGGGCTGACCTGGACAAACTATACAGAAAATGCCAGGAGCTGGGTCTCAAGGTAAACGTAAACAAAACAAGAGCAATGGCCTTTGGTGCCGCGCCACCCGACTACCCCCTCATCATTGAAGGCACAACCATTGAGTGGACCCACTCTTATCAATACCTCGGAGTCTGGATAAACTCCAGACTGACTTTTGCCCCTCAGGTCCAGTACCTACGAGAACGACTGGACACCAGACTAGCCGTCCTCCGCAGCATTGGCGGCCTGAAAGGAGGGGCCAGTCCAAAGGTCTGACAGCTCTTCTTCACACATGGAGTACGATCTCTCTTGGACCACTGTGCACCATGCCTCGCAGCCCTTCCAGATAAGCTGATGGCGAGGCTTGAAGCGAAGCAGAATAACGCCCTCCGTGCCATTCTGGGCGCCCCCCCGTGGACAAAGACAGTGACCCTGCGAGCGGAGCTCCGTACCCCAGCACTCAGACACAGGGTGACCCAATGCACCGCCTCGGCGATCGCCAAAATGGCGCACTCAGAGAAAGAATACTCTGCCCCTGACGAGCCCTGCTGCCGCAGCCATGGACCGACGCCTCCATCTCCGCCCCAGCTGGGTACAGGCTGCCGGTGAAACACGCCACCCAGCTGGTATACACGACCTTGTCCGCACAACGGGAATAGACCTCCCGCCCCCAGGGCACCAGCGCCCCCCCCCCCCCCCCCGTGGGACCCCCCTCTCCCCGCCATCACGGGCTCCTGGCTTCCACTCTCGAAGGCCCTTCAAAACCCGACCGTCCTCAGGCAGGAAGCTCTTCAACGCATCCGACCCCTCTCCTCTGACCATGCCACAACAGTCTACACAGATGGTTCCGTCGACCCCGAAACAGGAAGGGCGAGAGCAGCGCACGTCATCGGAGAAAACAGAACACTGACGAGGATAACTGATGGAGCCTCACCCCTCCAGGCAGAACTTGTCGCCATCCTTGAGGCCCTTCGGCACTGCCAGCGCATAAACACTCCAAGCACGCTGATCTTCTCTGACTCGCTGGCGGCACTCCAGACGCTCCGCAACCCCGAACCACCCGACAACGTCAAACTGATCACGGAAATCCACCACCTGGCGACCTCCATGCGTTCGAGGGAGGAAAATCTTGCACTGGATCCCCAGCCACGTCGGGATCCAGGGAAATGAAAGGGCCGACGCTGCCGCCAGGGAGGCAGCCCTCAAGCCAAAACATCAACAAACAAGTGCACCCCAGCCTCCCCAGCACCACACTCCAAATCAAGGCCATCACAACCAACCTCTGGCGCGGTGATCTCACAAACGAATTGGCCGCGGGGTCACCCTCCGCCACGTGGTATGCCCGCGCGACCGGACTCCGCCCGCCCAACA
>NW_026110366.1:47500-72500 GCF_024679095.1 Eriocheir sinensis | reverse complement strand
TTCAACAAGAGATGGAAGTGGTACGGAGACGACACACAAAGAAATATTAGAAGTGCAGGGAAAGGTGAACCGTACAGAACAGGCAGTTTGTGATGTAAGTGACAGAGTGAAGGCCCTCGAAGACTGCTTGGCTGGAAACAGACAGCCAGTGCCTGCAGGGGCTAGTTGTACCCAAGATGCTTCTTCTACGCAAGTCCGGGGTAGTTTGAGCCCTGCTTCGCCTGAGTTTATCCCCGCAAGAAGTTTCGCCAGCCCCATGAGTCTGCTGGGTTCGCCTGTTAGAAAGAAGCCTCAGGAGTTTGATGGCAAGGTCTCCTGGGAGGCTTACCGCGCTCAGTTTGAGCTGTTGGCAGCCCGGAACGGATGGGATGACCAAGAGTGCGCGGTACAGCTGGCCACTAGCCTGAAAGGGGCGGCGCTGGAGGTCCTTGCTCAGCTCGATAATGCAACAAAGGGCAGCTACAGCGGGCTGGCACAGGCGCTGGAGCAACGATATGGGACCAAACACCAGAACGAGCTCTTCGGGGGTCGGTTCAGAACCCGCAACAGGCGGCGCGGCGAGTCTCTGCAGGAACTCGCTCAGGACCTTGAGAGCATGGCGCACAAGGCATACCCAGGTGCCACCCTGACCTGCTGACGGTTTTGCTGCGTGATCAATTCATCGATGCCCTGGACAGCCCTCAGCTGAAGATACAAGTGAACCAAGCTAAGCCAACATCAATGCAGGAAGCTCTGGCACGTGCCATGGAGTTTGAGTCCTTTGTTAAGTCTAGCTTGTCGAGCTTCAGGGACGACTCGACTTCTGGCTTTAGGGCACGAAAGGGCGCTGTCAGCGACACAGACAGGTTCCAAGGAACGTGCTGGTACTGCGAGAAGGTTGGGCACAAGGAGAACGAATGCTATAAGAGGAAGAAGGAATATGAAGGTGGCGCTAAGAAGAAGCCCAGGGAAGGACCCAAGTGCTGGACCTGTGGAGAAAAGGGGCACTGGAAGAATGAGTGTCGGACACATGTGCCCCAACGAGGGACCACCACTCGGGAAACTAAGAAGGACTGGTTCACGGGGGCAACGACCAGTCTGTCCTGTACATGCCCCGAAGATATCAATGTGCAGGAGAACCACCATGACGAGCTGCCAAGTGGAGGGCAAGGTTGACGGAGTGTTGTGGCCTGTGGTCGTCGACACAGGCTCGGAACGCACATTGGTGCGGCCTGACGTGGTGAGTCATCGTCGGCTTCCTAAGACGCCGCATCGACTGTGTGGAGTCACAGGACACTACGCAGAGCTCAGAGGCCCAGTGGACGTGAAGTTTGAGCTCGGAGGAAAGGAAGAATTCCTCTCTGTGTACGTGGCCGACATGGATGACCCCTGCATCCTAGGTATGGATTATCTTGTCTCCCACAGGTGCGAGCTGGACTTCCGCGCTAAGCAGCTGACTGTAAGAGGAAGGAGGGTGCCACTGACGACTGTGAACAAGGAAAACCTGCCAGTGACGGTCAAGCGCACCACCATTATTCCTCCGAGGTCGGAGATGCTGTTACCCTGTCAAATTACGGGTGCCCCCACGGCTAGCCTGTGTGTGGTAGAGAGTGGAAGTCGATGCCCGGTAGAAAACGGGGTGATTGTAGGCAGTACTTTGGTAGACCCTGCTGCAGCGGAAGTGCCTGTCGTCGTGGCCAATATCTCCTTCAGCCCAAAGAAAATAAAACAAGGGACCATGGTGGGGTTGTGCCAAGAGATCGACCAGAAACCAAGAACCTGTGTCTGCAGGAGAACCCTGACGAAGCCCCAGGAGGAGCTGCCTGACTACCTGCGCGACCTGTTTGACAGGAGCTCCAAGTGTCTAGAGGAACCCCAAGTAGAACAGCTCAGGGAGCTTCTCGTGAGAAATGCAGATGTGTTTTCCACAGGAGACCTGGACTTGGGGTGTACGGACCTGGTAGAGCACCACATCGACACAGGTAGCCACCGCCCAGTGAAGCAAGCTCCTCGAAGGATGGCACCAGCCCGTCGCAAGGAGATGGATGAGGTAATGGATGATCTCCGGCAACAAGGGTTAATCGAGCGGTCCAGCAGCCCGTGGGCGTCTGCTGTAGTGCTCGTCAGGAAAAAGGACGGTTCCCTCAGGTGCTGCGTGGACTACAGAGCCCTCAACGATCTCACCATCCAGGATTCATACCCACTCCCACGGATCGACGACACTCTCGCCGCCTTGCTGGGCTCAAGTGGTTTTCAACACTGGATATGAAGTCTGGGTATCACCAAGTCAAAATGGCGGAACAGGACAAAGAAAACAGCCTTCTCCTACGGTCAAGGCCTGTGGCAGTTTAAGGTCATGCCCTTTGGCCTGTGCAACGCGCCACGTTTGAGCGGCTGATGGAGAGGTGCTGGAGGACTTCACTGGAAGACGGCACTCATCTACCTCGACGACGTGATTGTCTTTGGCCAGACCTTCGAGCAGGAGATGGAAAGGCTATCAGAGGTTTTCGCCCGGTTTAGAGCTGCACACCTTAAGCTCAGCCCGAAGAAATGCTGTCTGTTCCAAAAGGAGGTCCAATACTTGGGACACATCGTGAGCGAGGCTGGAGTACGCACTGATCCTGAGAAGGTGGCTGCGGTAAGGGACTGGCCGACACCCACCAACGTGAAGGAGCTGCGGAGCTTCCTCGGGTTGTGCTCATACTACCGCAGGTTTGTGAAAGGCTTCGCTACGATTGCTGCACCACTGCACCTCCTGACGAAGAAGGGGCGCAAGTTTGAGTGGACAGCGGAAACTCAGGTTGCCTTTGAGAAGCTCAAGGAGGCCCTCATCAGCTCGCCCGTACTCACCTACCCAGACCCCTCTAAGCCTTTTATACTGGACTGTGATGCCAGTGATGAAGGGATTGGTGGAGTGCTGTCCCAGGCATGTGCCGACATGGAACGGGTTGTGGCCTACTTCAGCAGAAGCTCACCCCAGCCGAGAAAAACTATTGCGTGACCGGAAAGAACTCCTGGCAGTAGTCAAGAGCCTTGTCTTTTCCATGCTTACCTGTACGGTGCAACTTTCACCATCCGCACGGATCACGCTGCATTGCGCTGGCTGAAGTCACTGAAAAACCCTGAGGGCCAGCTTGCTCGCTGGATAGGTAAACTAGAGCAGCATCACTACAGTATTGTGCACCGATCTGGACTAACACACGGTAACGCGGACAGCTTGAGCCGGCGCCCATGCCTACCGGAGTGTCAACATTGCCTCCAGAGGGAAAGCGTCCAGAATATGTGCCGCCGCACTACAGTGGAACAGACAGCGGAGGTGCCATGGGAAGACTTGGGAAAACTGCAGCGGGAGGACCGAGATCTGAGACCAATTATGGAGTGGCTGAGTCAGTCGTCAACGCGACCTGGGTGGGAAGTAATCTCGAGAGAAAGCCCTACCACCAAGAATTACTGGACTCAGTGGGACACTCTTCGGATAGACGACGGGGTGTTGCAGCGACGCTGGGTCTCTCATGATGGTCTTGACCACTACTGGTCCACGGTGTTACCTGTGAAGTCCCGGGAAGGCGTCTTGAAAGAAATGCACGACAGCATCACCAGCGGACACCTAGGGGTAAAGAAGACACTGAGTCGCCTGCGCCAAAGGTTCTACTGGGTTGGCATGAGGAAGGACGTGGAAGAATGGTGTCACGCGTGTGAGGTGTGCTGTGCAAAGAAGGGCCCCCCAAGCGTCACCGTGCCCCCCAGCAACTATACCAGGTTGGAGCCCCCATGGAACGGGTGGCAGTGGATATAGCAGGACCCTTGCCTCTGACGACGAACGGAAATAGGTACATCTGCGTCACAATGGATTACTTCACCAAGTGGCCGGAAGCCTACGCCATCCCTGACCAGGAAGCCACTACCATCGCCAAGGTTTTGGTGGAGGAGTTCTTCTGTCGCTTCGGTGTGCCTAACGAGCTCCATTCCGACCAGGGAAGGAATTTCGAGTCAACAATCCTTGCTGAGTGCTGCAAGCTTCTGGGTATCAACAAGACCCGGACCACCCCTCTGCACCCACAGTCAGATGGAATGATGGAGAGGTTTAATTGGACGTTGGGCCAGGAGTTGGCCAAGCAGTGCAACAATGATCAGTCTTCATGGGATCAGAAGCTGCCTGCGCTTCTCATGGCCTACAGGTCTGCCGCCCACGAGACTACGGGGTATTCACCGGCAAAGCTGATGTTTGGACGTGAGCTGCGATTGCCGGTGGACCTACTGACAGGAAGGCCTCCTGGGGAAAGCCTTCCAAGGACGCCTCAGTTTTGCCCGTCAACTAGAGGAACGGCTGGAAGAGGTGCACCATCAAGTCCGAGGTGCCTTGAAGTTCTCCGGGAGGCCATGAAGCGCGGTTACAATATGAGGGCAAGCCACGTTGACTTCAAGGAAGGAGACCGAGTCTGGCTTTACAACCCGCAGAGGAAGAAAGGACAGTCTCCGAAGTTACAGAGCCCCTGGGAAGGCCCTTACACTGTGCTAGAACGCCTCTCCGACGTGACTTACCGAATCCGGAGAACGGAAAAGACCAAGCCGAAAGTTGTCCACGTCAACCGCCTATGGAGGTACCACGGTCCGGGAAACTACACCTGGAACAACTACAGACACCCAGCAGCCGACGAAAACGCAAGGGACGTCCAGGACCGAGAGGAGGTCGACGACGACGTAGGCCTTCTGGCCCTTTCAGCCGAGGGAGATAACCTCCCGGCTTCGGCAGATGTTCCAGGGACACCCCAAGAAGCGGACGACGACGAGGCGCACCAGGAGACAGACGCGCAGGAGGCAACGAACAGAAGACAGAGACAACGCAGGCGTCCACAGCGATACGACGATTATTATGTTTTTGATTAATTCTCTTATGTTTGTACATAGTTAAATGTGTGATCGGGACGATCACAATTAAGAGGGGGGGATAGTGTTGTGCTGGAAGCTTCCCCCGGCGACCATAGGCCTCTAGAAGGCTCCCGGAGAAACGAGCAAAGGGGTGGGGAGCAAGGCGAGCCGTCCGCGCCCCATGGGGCGCGGCCAGGCGCCATACGGGAAGTGTTGCCAACTCGCATATATTTTTGCTACATGTTCTTGTATGATCTGAAATATACTGTAATATTCTAGACTGTACTGTTCTGGATATATATAGGAGAAGAGGGCGAGAGAGAGTCAGTCCCAGTCATAGTAAGCTAGTGGTAAGTGAAGTGTCAGAGTGAAGTGTACTACTAAGGAAGAATATTAAACTACAGAAGCTGTGCGAAGTGTTTACATATCTCCCTCCCACGGAGTCTCCTGACTGCGACACGGAACCCAAGTAATACGTCCGGCATAACATAAGGATAACATTACATCCGGTTTCTTACACTCGAAGTTCCTCGCTATTAATCGAGGTTTTGTTATATGCTTTTTAACAGTGATCTGTGTGTTTCAGGTCACTGCTGATGATGAGTCCAAGATCCTGCTCCTCCTGTACGACCTGCTGAGGTCTTCCACGCTTGTTGAATGTATTGTTACTGTTAGTTGAGCCAAAGCGCATGACTGCATTTTATTCGTTGAATAAAATTTACCACTTTTCAGACCACTGGATGATCCGGTCAAGGTCCTTTTGGATGACTTCGCAGTCGACCGTCGTGAGGGCCCTGCCACCCACTTTGGTGTCGTCAGCAAGCTTTGATAAGGAAGATTTCAGTCCCGTTTAGATAGATAAATGGATACATTTATTGTCAATTTGCAACATAGCAATGCATACAAACTGAAATTCTTTGTGGCTAGATCTCCATATTACAATAAGTTCCTAAAAAGATGTAAAATTACTAAAAATGTAAAGTTACTAGAAATATAAAATCACTTAAAATGTGAAATGTTTCTACAGCTACACATAAAAACACAATCTCAAGGCCCATCAGACTTTCACATATTCTCACAAGTAATTGATCACCCAGTCACTATCATATTTTCAAATGATTAATTTTTGATTGCTTTTTGATACAAACGATTTTTTATATCTGTCCGTGCGTTGAGTGGGCAGAGCTAACTTTCTGCCGGACCTAAGGACTGTGTGGCAGGAGTGGAGGGGATGGGTTACATCTTTCATGATTCTGTCAACTTGTTTCATTGTTCCTAAAGCTTGTTAATTGAATTTGCCTCTGCACCTAGCTTCCTCGATTTCCTTACAATCCTTTTAAGCTCATTCTTTTCCGTAGATAATTATCTTTTTATCTGTGTGTAAATTTTTCAAAATGCATAAAAAAGAAGCCTTTGATTACATTTCTTCACTACCATATTGATATTTGCGCTACCTTCTTATTCACAGTCAATAATAGAACCCAAATATTTATGCTGTTCACCCTCTCTACAGATTCTGCATCAATTATGATGGGATCAGGTACGCGACGTTTTTTTCTTATTCTATAGTCAATTAACAATGGTTTTCTTTACGTTTAGTTGCAGAAAATTTTATTTGCACCAATCAGCAAAAAGGTGAACCTGGGCCAAGTACTCATCACATTCATCATTTGAAATTTTACCAACTATAACTGTGTCATTGGCATATTTTATTATTGTGCAATTACTAAAAGCACTTCTACAATCGTCTGTGTATAAGCTAAAAAGGACAGGGGACATGACACAACCTTGAGGGGCTCCTGTATTAGTCACTATTATTTTGGACTTCACATTGCCCAACGTGGTATATTGAGGTCTCTCGGTTAAAAAACTAAAAATCCACCTTAAAGCATAGCCATTTACTCCCATCCCCCTCAGTTTGTTCAGCAGAATGTGAGGTTGGATGGTACTGAATGCAGAGCTGAAATCTACCTACAAAATCCTTGCTTGTGTATTCTGTTTAAACATATGTTTGCTAATATCGTTCACTAGGGTTAAACTTGCATCCTGAACACTTCTATTTTTACAATAAGCAAACTCCATAGGGTCCCTAGTATTGTTACACTATAGTACATAAAAAAAATCCTCAATATGTCCTCTAAGCATTTTATTATATTTGAAGTTAGAACAACAGGCCTAAAATCATTAAAAACTTTGGGAAATTTCACTTTGGCAATAGGTTTAATTTCTGACTTTTTTCCATTTCGTAGGTACCACGCCCTGGTCTAAGGAGTCCTGAAAGAGTGTCCTTAGCACTGGTGCCAGTTGTTCTGCACAACACTTGAGTGCCCTGGATGGCACGCCGTCAGGCCCCGTGGCCTTGTCGGCTCTGATCCGCTTCAGGGATTGAAGTACACTTTCCTTGGTTATGAAAACTCTTTCATCTGTTCTATCTCGAGTAGCTAACATTACATCATTACACTCCGCACTAATATCATATCTCGCAAACATAGCAAAGAAGGAATTCATTTGGTTAACATAAGTATCAATGTCTTCCGGATCGGGTATACTTAGCCTTTTATTATATCCACATAAAGTTTTCAATCCTTTCCATGCATCCTTTGTACGATTCGTTTTAAATAGCCCCTCAATCATTTCCTTGTAGGTCTTTTTTGAGTCAGCTATTTTTTTATTGATTTGTTTTTGCATTGCATTTTGTCGCGTCCGATCACCGTTTACCACAAATCTTCGTTTTCCATTAAGCATGGCTTTCAATCCCTTATTTACCCAGGGTTTGTTATTGGGGTTTATCTTAATTACTTTTGTAAGCACAAGCAAATTCAAACAAAATTGAAAGTACGAGTTAAAAATGTCTACGTTGGTGTTAATATTCGCCCCGTTTTCTATGAGGACAGACCAGTCCATGAACTCGAAGCATGCCTGTAGCCTCATTATGCTTTCATCGTCCCATTTTCTAAGTGTTACTTCTTTACATTTTTCTCTTTTCAACACCTGTCTATACACCGGCACACAAAATAACATATTATGGTATCCGTTTCCAAGGGGAGGCCTGTAAGACACGGTAGATCACCTTCACAATACAGTACAATTTATCCAGTGAACTCTAAACTATAGAACGGACACTTGCCCAGTCTTGTCATTAAGCCGCGAATTTTGTAAAATCAACCGCTTTGGTGCGAATCGCCATAACTCCCTTATTTCTGAGGATACAGTAAAGTTTTTGGTATCAATCGACGGCAAAATGAAAGGGTTATATTTTTTAATTAGCGACCGTGCTCGAAAACCGACTCGAAAGGGTAAAAAATCGAATAAATTCGCAAAAAAATGACTCGGAAAAAAACTTATTTTTGAGTTCCCAATCTTGAAACTCACTCATTTTTCGAGAATTTCAAAACACTTATTTATCAAATGATTTAGCCCCGCCAATGTGCTTTTCAATATGGTGCATATCATGTCCCTACTCCCTGTAGTTTCGTCGCTAGAGCTCGAAACGTAAACACTGTCGAGAACGATTTTGACGAACTCCAGACACTTTGCCGTTTTTGTCTAGTATGGCATTGCTATTGCCTCTAGAAGGCTGTAATTTGGCATGTGGCCCCTCTTGCCAATGAAGGTTGACTAACTCGAAGGATTGTTTGATAGCTCGATTCCAAGTTCGTCGTCGAGCCGTCACAAAATAGCCTGTTTTTCGGCCCTTTTGCCGCGATTTGGGCACGTTTTGATTTTTTGCTTATATAGCCCTTTCATTTTGCCGTCGATTGATACCAAAAACTTCTCTGTAGCCCCAGAAATAAGGGAGTTATGGCGATTCGCACCAAAGCGGTTGATTTTCTAAAAATCGCGGCTTAATGACAAGGGCGCCGCAAAATCAAAAGAGTAAGCCGTCCATTACTTGAAATGTCACTGATTTATCTAGAGATCTATTTCCTCTTGTGGGTCACTGCTACGTTTGTACATACGTTGGTACCTTTTGCTGAAAGTCACAGTGACTGAAGTCGCCCAGAATTATTCTGACGCTCTCCGGGCATTCATTCTCGTATTTGATGATACTGTCTTTTAAGATTACGGCTGCAGCAGATTTATCAGCATCCGGGGGAATGTACAAGATAAATAGATAAACCTTGCCGAATTCCCGTGGAAGGTAAAACGGTCTACATGATACCACTAGGTATTCAATATCTTTCACAGAGTGACTTTCCTTGACGTTCACCTGTGAGCACCAACGCTCATTTACGTACACTGCGACCCAACCCCCCCCGCTCCTTGTCAACACCTCTCCTGTCGGATCGCAGCACCACAAAAACCATCTATGTTCATAGTACTATCTGCATCTTGATCTTCCAGCCATGTTTCCGTCAAGGCGATTACTGCACTATCCCTGTATTCCTGTATATATTTACAGTTCGCACACAGCTCATTGGTTTTATTAATTTTCGTATGGAACGTACATTACCAAAAGTTATGGTCGGTAGCGGTGTCCGCATACCCCGCCTCCAAGTCGTTGATGTATGAGATAAAAAGAAAGGTTTCAGCACTGACTCTTGGGGTACTCCACTAGTGACTTGAAGCCACTCAGAACCCTATTCTTTAAGTAATACTCGGTGACAGAAGTTTTTAAGTCGCTCGGGTGATACCATGTCAAAGGCTTTCTGGAAGTCCTGGTATATGACATCGCTTGGGATGTGATTATCCCAGTTTTCATATATACCTTGGAAGAAGTCCAATTGCTTCGTTAAGCAAGAACACTTATTTCGAAAACCTTGCTAGGTGCCAGAAATTATACTATTTTCCTCTTGAAATTTGACACGTTTGTCTCTAATAATCTTCTCCAGGATTTGGCCGTCCACTGATGTCCAACTTATAGGCGTGTATTTTTGGGCAATGTTCTTATCTCCTAAATGCTCTTCAATCACTTAAAACAAATAAAAGACCAGGCCCAGACAATGTATATCTTATATTATTTACAGAAACAAAGAGCGAAATTGTTTCCTCTCTCACAACTGTATTTAATATATCCTTGCGACAAGGTATCGTCCCTTCGGATTGGAAAATGGCTAACGTAATACCGCTTTTTAAGAAAGGAGACAAAAAATACCAGGCAATTACAGGCTCATTAGTTTAACTTTAATAGTAGGTAAGCTACTAGAGAGCATCATTAGAGACAAAATTGTGAATTACCTTGAAAGCCACCCATTAATTAAAGATTCACAACATGGCTTCCGTAACAAGAGATCCTTACTATCAAACCTACTGACCTTTTATAACGACCTCTTCTCAGTCTATGGCGTTACCAAATCACTGGACGCAGTCTATCTTGATTTCCAGAAACCGTTTGACAAAGTTCCACACCATAAATTGCTTTATAAATAAAATCAACTAGGTATTGACAGTAAAGTACACGTGGTTCTCAAATTGTTTGAGCAACAGACAGCAAAAAGTGGTTAACGACCGGTTACATATGCTAGTGAAGGGCTGGAGTATTTGCTGTTTGAGTTCATTCAACAACCGTGGAGACAAGTTATCAGGTCCCGTTGACATGTTCGTGTCGAGTTTGTCCAAGTACTTTTTCACATCTTGGGTGGATATTGTGTCAATTTCCAGGGGCGTGACCCCCCTCAGAGGAATGGAGCTCTCTGATATAGGTTTTATGTCCTCGATCGTGAATACAGATGCAGAATTACTATTGAGGATTCTGGCCATGTATTTATTGTCCTTAGTTAATGATCCAGTCTCGTCTCTCAGGAGGCCAATGTTGGTTTTAACTTTCTTTTTTTGTTTTGATTTGCGTGAACAACTTTTCGGAGTTGGCCTTGTCGCGCGCTGTTAGTTTTTCGTAGTTGCACTTGCTAGTCCGAATGAGGGTTCGATGCGCTCTGAGCCTATTTTAATACTGGACACGGGCTACGGCCAAAGCAGGCCCGGATTAAGCTTGTATTGGGCCCTACGCCACCCACAGTTTTGCCCCCCCCTTTGAATAAATTAGGCAAGATCTGGACAATTTCATATTTTACTGAAACATCAGAATGAATTAATGATACAATATATTTAATACAGATTGTCATCATCTTTATTTTCTTTATATTCTGTATTAGCATCATACATACCATACTTATGTACATAGGCAACTATAGCAGATACACCATTGACCGCCTTCTTGATTTCTCTTGTGAAAACTATTCAATTATGGTTTCAAATGTCATTGAAGAGGTGACATCATTTTCAATTGACATAACAGACAAAGCATTCAGTCGTTTTTTAGTCATTCTTGAACGAAATCTGTTTTTGATATAAGACAGTTTGGAAAATGAACGTTCACCTTCGCAGACTGTGACTGGCAATGTTAACAACAATCGCAGAGCAGTTGAAACATTGGCAAATGTTGACTCTACAACTGGATTCTTCCTTAAGTATTTTAACAGGACATGAGGATCACGATCCAACTTCAAATGGGTTACAAATTCTGAGAATGTTACAAATTCATCCTCGCAGTGGGATTCCAAGTAATTGATATATTTTTTCACCAAGCTGGATATATCAACTCTCAGCTGTGCAGTAGGCTATCATTCTCCCTCAGTGACTTGATAAAGGCAAAGTCGTCAGATATCTTGTGATAAGCCTGGCGACGTTGAGCTAAACTTGTTTGTAACTTGCCAATGATGACAACAAAACTCTGTACACGGAATAACATTTTCCATGAGATTTTTTGCATCATTCTCCAGTTCATCAAATTGATCACGAAGCTCAGCAACAAAACTTTCAAGTGATAGAAACAATGATACAGCCATGTTGATATCAATATTTGTGCTTTGGAGAAGAGTACTAGCTTTCTGAAAGCGCTGAATGATCTTGTTCCACAGAACACACATAAATGCATTTTCAAGAAGGCACATTTTCTCTGCAAAAAACTGATGCAGTAAGTCGAGCATCTCCTTTTAGTTCCTCATTGTCTGCAATTTCATTTAACATAGATGCTAGAGTAGTTTAAGTGCAGTGCTTTCACTGATTCAGAATGGAAATGCCAACGTGTGGAAGATAATGTTTTTAGGGTTAGAATTTTACCATTTTCATTAGGTGAGAATCCCTTTGTTAGTAAATTCCAGCGCTTTGTTGATCCAACTGAATATGCATATAATTCTTGCACAAGTTCAAAGAAATTGCAAGCACTGTTGACTTGTGTTGCCAACACAAACAAGTGTTTGCTATTTTATTTTATCTATTCATTTATTTTTATATATTTTTTTCGATCAACAGTCCAACGGAGCATACTGATCTCCCTGAGGCTACAGGCATTTCCGGGATTTCTATTATGTGGGGGGCCAATTATGGGCTGGGTCTATCAGGTTTTGTGGGACCCTCAGTGCTGGGGGCCCTACGCCATGGCGTACTTTGCGCATAGGATAATCCGGCCCGGGGCCAAAGCATTTCCTTTCATCAAATTAAAATTCCTTTTTTTTTAAGTTTCTTGTTCTTTTGATCTCTGTGGGCATCCACGGTGAATTCATGGCATCGTTCACTCGCCTGGATTTCATAGGAACTGCCGTTTTCTCTATTTCCAGGAATTTGTCCCTGAAGACTTTCCACGTGTCATCGATTGTACTGACATTGAGGTTGACTTTGATATGGTCCCAAGTAGCACGAGCTAAGTTGAAGTAAATCTTTTGGTAATCTGGTATCAATGATGGATTATCGATGAGTTTGTATTGAACACCACGTTAAATCGGATTATGTGGTGGTCACAACCACTTAGTTTTTCTCCTACCTCACAGTCGCGAATGAGGTCAGGATCACTCACTAGTACCAGATCCAGAATGTTGTTTCTCTCGTTGGCTGAGTTATAATTTGAGTGAGGAATGAATCCTCCGCCATTTCTATGAGTCTGTTACTCTCTTGGGCCCCAATCAATGTTGGGACAGTTAAAGTACCTGATTAGTATTACATTTTTGTCTTGTATTAGTGAGTGAATCTCATCATACAAGGGAGTGTCGTCGGATGCCTGTAGTCTTGAGGTCTGTACACAGTTGCAAGTGTTAGTTTCTAGTTATTATGTGTGGTTATTTCTACGTAGACGGAATCGAATTACTCTTCGTCCTGTTTTTTCTATTTTTACAGCTGAGAGCGTGCTTTTAACGTAACAAATTACGCCTCCTCCCCTTTATTCGTTTGGGTTTTGTGAAAACTTTAATTCGTATCCTGGGGGTGACAATAAGATACTTGATGTGTGGAGTTAGCCTAGGTCTCAGTGATCGCCACGCATCAAGTTCGTCCTATGTTGGTATTAAGTTAAGCGCGTTTATGTACAGGTCAGAGTTTATGACTTGTTCTTGACGTTTCGAGTTGCAGTAGTTTGTCTACGGAGTGTGTTTCTGCTCGCATTCGTTATTACGTGTCGCGCCGACGCTACGGCTTGACAAGTCAAGGGATGCCGGAGCCTTTTCCTCGCATGCAGTTTTTTTTTCCTAGTAACTGCCAGTTGTCTCGTTCAGCAGTCGTCTGAGAGGCGCTGATATGACCTCACTTAAGAGGAGGAAAAGGAGGAAGAGAAGGAGCAGGGGGCAAAAACGAAGGAGGAGGAGAAGGAGGAGAACAAGGAGAAAAAGCAAAAAATGGAGGAGTAAGAGAAGGAGGAGGAGGAGGAGGAGGAGGAAAATGAGGAGGAGAGAAAGGAAAGGAAGAAGAAGAAGAAGAAGAAGAAGAAGAAGAAGAAGAAGAAGGAGGAGGAGGAGGAGGAGGAGGAAAAGGAGGAGGCGAAAATGGAGGAGAAAGAGGAGGCAAAAATGGAGGAGGAGGAGGAGGAGGAGGAGGAGGAGGAGGAGGAGAAAAAGAAGGAGAAGGAGAAGGAGAAGGAGGAGGAGGAGGAGAAGGAGGAGGAGAAAAAGAAGGAGGAACACAAAGGAACACAAAGGAAGAACAAACAACAGCAGACCTGATGGTCCTTCCGAGGCTGTTTGTGACAAGCTACACTAACTATCTAATCAAAGGTGGAAGATGAAGGACAGCAAAGGCGAAGGCTCCTCCCCACCCCCCATCGCTCCAGCCAAAGCTGGCAGGAAAGGAAAAAGAACTCTGCAGCATGGAAAAAACTGCATGGAAATTATATAGGAAAGAGGAAAGAACTACCATTACTGCTACCACTAAGCGGGCGATAAAAACGGACAAGGACACCAGTATTCAAAAGAACTTAACGTTATTACGACAATGAGTATTATCTTAGTTGGTGGTTGGATTCAAAATACTTGTCTAAACTATTCTTGAAGGCCGTAACTGTTGCACTATCAACGATATGACAGGGTAGAGAATTCCAAACATTAACGGCTCAGTTGAAGAAGAAATGTTTGGCTTCGTGCGACGATAATCTTTTATCACTTATCTTGAAATTGTTATTGTTGTTCTGTTTGATCGATCAATTGTAAAGTAATCTTCCGCATTAATATCACTGAATCCTTTAAACATTTTAAACACTTCTATTAGATCGCCTCGCATTCTTCGTTTTGATAGGCTGAATAAATTTACTTCTTTAAGCCTTTGTTCATAAGATAAATTTCTCAACCTAGGAATCATTCGTGTTACTCTCCGTTGAACCCGTTCTAACTTTTCTACGTCTTTTCTGTAATAGGGAGACCAAAACTGTACACAGTACTCTAGATAGGGTCGAACCAGCGAATTATACAGTTTTAATATTACTTTTTCAGATTTATTACTAAAGACTCGTCTGATGAAGCCAACCAATTTGTTTGCGGTTTTAATAACCTCTGAACAATGCTGACTGGGCTTTAAATCGCTTGGTATAGTAATTCCAAGATCCTTTTCTTTACTTACTGCAGAAAGTTGTTGGCCATTCATTACACACTGATTGTTATTGTTTCCGATGTGTAACACTTTACATTTGTCTTTCATTTGCCACTGATTGGCCCAACGTGCAAGTCGATCTAGATCTGATTATTAATGCTTCTTCGTCGAGTGTCGTAGTTACCTTACTAGTGACTTTTGTGTCATCAGCAAATTTTGATATTTTGCAAGTGAGCCCATAAACGATATCACTAATAAAAATTAAGAAGAGCATGGGACCAAGCACTGATCCTTGAGGTACGCCGCTTCTGACATCGAGCCACTTAGATGAAACACCGTTTAGAGCTACTCTCTGTTTCCGCTCAGAGAGCCAGTCCACAAGCCAATTGTGAATGTTACCCGAGATACCGTGCGCCAGTAGTTTACTGAGCAATCGTTTGTGGGGGACCTTATCAAATGCCTTTTGAAAATCCAGATATTTGATATCTACTGATCTGCTTTCATCGAACACCTCAAAAATATAATGAAAAAAATCAAGTAAGTTAGTTAAACACGAATGTTTACTATAGAAACCATGTTGCGAATTATTTGTTATATTATTTTCTTCGAAGAATTTCACCATATTGTCGCGAATGATAATCTCCATGTCAGGCTAATTGGTCGATAGTTTCCTGGATGAGACTTGTCCCCCTTTTTTTAAATTGGTCACATTTGCTAGTTTCCAATCCGACGGAACTTTTCCAGCTGTTAAAGATTTATTGAATAAGATAGAGAGCAGTTTACAAATTTGATGTTTGATTTCTTTTGAAATTCTAGGGGTAATTTTGTCTGGACCAGGAACTTTGCTTACTTTAACCTTTTCAATTGTGCGTAAAATGTCACTTTCTACGATGAGCACGACATTTAAAATCTTTTCGATCCTCTTAACCTCCGGCGGTTGAGGTGATAAACAATCTTCGCCGGTAAATTCGGATGCGAAAAAGTTATTTAGGATTGTAGCTATTTTATTTTCATCGTTCATATGGTTACCATTATCATTAGCAAGCGGTCCGATACTACATGTGAATGACTCTTCATTATTTACATCGCTAAAAAACTTTAGGATTAGATTTACTTGTTTCTGCTATATATTCTTCAAGATTTTTCTTGCTTCGTTTTATTAATAGCTTGGTTTCGCGGCGAATTCTGTCCAACTCTAGTTTGTCAGCCTCACTCTGGGTTGACATGTATCTACTGTATATTAATAGTCGAACGTCTATTATGATAGGGTACGTATATGCTTATGGCATTGTTCAATATTGTGGTGAAGGACTCCCACGGTTTATCAATATCTGTTACCGTCGAAATTACGGTCCAGTCAGAATTATAAAAATTAATCGCAGTTTTACGAAATTTGCTCTCTGATAATCTGGCACCTTTTCTTTGCTAACAATTACTTTAGTTTCTTTCATCCTGATGCTGAATGTGAGGAGAAGGTGGAGGAGGAGGAGGAGACAGAGGAGAAGATGGAAGAGGAGGACGAGAAAAAGTAGAAGGAGAAGGAGAAGGAAGAGAAGGAACAAAATGGAGGCAACAGTGAGCCTATTGGCTCATTACGAGGTTGCCTGCTCTGGTGACTTAATCTGCTGGACAACCACTTGGTGCCACAGAGCAGATGAAAGCTCCTCGGTATTCAATTTACTCCTGTCGCAATGAAATGACGGTTGTTTCGATTTTTAAAGGAGTTTATGGTATTTGCAGTTACTACTTTTGAGGGAAGATTGTTCCAATGGCGGATAACTCGGTTTGAAAAGAGGCTCCTGCCAATGTCTGTGTTACTTCGCCTAGCTGGAATATGTAGACCGTTATTTCTGGTTCTTGAATTAGAGTGTAGCTCAAAACGTGGCTGACGTTACTGAAATTCTTAAGGTACTTGAATTATCATATTATCATATTATCTCCTTGTTAACGTCTCTTTTCCAGCGTGAAGAGGTAGAGTAGTTTGAGTCGTTCTTCATACGGCTGAACCCTCAAGGATGGAATCATTTTCGTAGCACATCGCTGAACTCTCTCTAATAATTCGATGTCCTTCCTGTAGCTATGTGACCAGAACTGTTCCGCATACTCGAGGTGAGGTCTTACCATCGAGTTGTACAAGGATAACATTACTTTCGGCATTTTATACTCGAAGTTCCTCGCTATGAACCCGAGCATGGATTTGGCTTTGTTATATGCTTTTTTAGAGTGCTTTGCGTGTTTTAGGTCACTGTTGATGTTGACTCAAGATCCGATTCCTCCCACGACCTGCAGTGGTTTCCCATTCATGTGTACGTATGGTTACTATTTATGGATCCAAAGTGCATGCCTTTACATTCCACGTTGAATGACATTTGCCACTTTTCTGATTTTTTTCTGAAGGGGAGGAGGAGGAGGAGGAGGAGGAGGAGGAAGTGTAGGTGAAAGGAGGAGGAGGAGGAAGAGTGGGGGAAGAGGGAAAAAGGAGAAGATGAAAAAAGGGACGAGGAGGAGGAGGAGGAAGAGAGGGGGAAGAGGGAAAAAAGAAGAAGAGGAAAAAAAGGAAGAGGAGGAGGAGGAGGAGGAGGAGGAGGAGGAGGAGGAGAGGAGGAAGAGGAAAAGGAGAAGAGGAAAAAAGGAGGAGGAGGAGGAGGAGGAGAAGGAGGAGGAGAAAAAGGAGAAGGGGAGAAAAAGGAGGAAACATGGAAACATGGACGAGCAGGCAGCAAGAACCCTCTTGGCTCATTGCGAGGCTGCCTACTCAATGATGTAATCAACCCGTCAGCCACAGAAGTGACCTTCGGAAAGGATTAAAGCACTACTGTACGTACTCGTGGATATATTAATTTCACTCACGTCCCAGCAATGTGACGATCAATGCGATTCTTAATGGATCTGATTGTTTCCACACTAACTACTTCTGCAGGAAGGCTGTTTCAGTGGCGAACGACTCTGTTTGAGAAAGAACTGCCGATATCTATACTTTATCGCTTCGCTTGAATTTTATTAAACGTTCTTTCTGGTTCTCTGGTTAGTTTGTAGTGTGTAGAGTTGGAGTGATCGACGTTGCTGAGATTGTTCAGGTCCGTGAAGACTTGTATCAGGATTCCTCGCAATCACCTCTTTTCCAACGCGAAGAGGTTGAGTCGTTTGAATCGTTCGTCTTCAATGATGGTATAAGTTTCGTAGTGTGTCGCTGTACTCTGTCAACAGAATTATACGTTGTATTGCGGGTGGGGCGAATTATACGAATTATACAAAGATAACATAACTCCCGGCGTTTTATATTCGAAGTTCCTCGCTATGAGCCCGAGCATAGTACTGACTTTTTTTGGACGCGGCCTTGCAGTGTTTTGTACATTTCAAGTCACTGCTGATAGTGACCCCGAGGTCTGTTTCCTCCTTCCCTACCTGTAGTAGTTTACTACCCTTGTAGTATGTATGGTTATTATATCTGGACCCAAAGTGCAGAAGGAAAAGGAGGAGGAGAAAGTGAAGAATGACAGCGAGGATGTCGGCTCATTGTGAGGTTGCCAAGGAGGAGGAGGAGGAGGAGGAGGAGGAGGAGGAGGAGAGGAGGAGGTGAAGGAAGAGAAGGAGGAAGGACAGCAAGGTGAAAAAGAAAGAAGATTGCAGAGGGGTAGGAGATGAAAGAATTGGAACGGGAGGTGAGAAGAAAGAGTTTTTAGATGAAAGAGTTTAAGGAAGAGGAGGAGGAAAAAAGACAGAAGATAAAAGTAAGGTGTAAAAGGAAGAGGAGGAGGAGGAGGAGGAGGAGGAGGAGGAGGAGGAGGAGGAAAAGATGAAGACGGGAGAAGAGAAGTTAAATGGGAATATAAGGAGGGAAAATCAGATTGAGAATGTGTATAGAGAGGAATAAATGAAAGCAAATGTATGAAAATTTTCCTAAAACAACAGGAGGTGAGGAGGTGTAGAGGGGCAGAAATAACAAGAGAGAGAAAAAAAAGATGTGGACATGAGAGGAGAGGAGTTACGCGTGTCTAACAAAGGTCATTGACGCGCCTTTGTGACCATAATGATGCCAACGGGACAGAGGGGAGGGGGGTTGCAGAGTCCCACACAATACATACTGATGAACCCTTCCACTCAAGGATCCTCCCCACCTTTTCCAGTAACACAGCTACTTCCCCCATCTCCCTCTCGCCTCCTCAGTCTCGCCTACAACATCAAAATTTATCGCTACTGCTTCGTGTCCTATTCCTAACCCCTTAATTATTTATTTTTTATCTTTTATTTATTTATTTATTTACTGATTTTTTTTTTTACGTGTATACCTATAGCGCCGGTAGGCTTTTCTTGAGAGGCCTAGATGGTAGTTGGCCCCAGCCCGTCATGGCGCAGGCAAGTGTTTATAGTGGCGCCATCCTTACTCCCTCTACCTTTCTTTCCTCTCCATTTCAATGTTCTCATCCTACCCACTAATTCAAATTATACTCGACCCCTTTTATCTGTAATATTTGTCTTTCTCGAAAAAAATAAATTAAAAGATGATTTTAGTCAGCATTTTATTTACTCTTATTTAGAAGTTTCCATGGAATTTCCGTTTGTGTTTGGTGCAAATGAAGATGATGTTAAGTGGTAAATGATGCACAAGGATAGAATGATCTTGGTGGTAAAATAATTGCTTTTGTTTTCGATTTTCTTTTAATTGTTGCTGTTGTTGGCATTTGTGTATTTTGCTATTGTTCTTTCATAATCTTATTCTTTTACACACATACACACACACACACACACACACACACACACACACACACACACACACACACAGTGACAAAATATAATACAAGCAAACATGGACACGCACACGAACGCCATACAACATGCTTAAACACAAACAAACAAACAAGCCCTTAACAAAACCACAAACAGACAAACAAACAAACTTATACATACTAAAGCAAGCGAACAAATAAACATCCACACATAAACACATACTCACATCCGCACCTTCTACCACACACACACACACACACACACACACACACACTCACACACAAACCATCAATTATCATCGTCTACATTTTTTCTCCCTGATTAAGGAAAAAAAATAATACAAAAATATCCGAAGCTGTGTCAAGAAAGACCTCCAACGCTATATTAAAATTTCAAAATGTCCACAGCATCGTGAATATTACCACTCTGTTGGATGACGCAATGGTAAGGTCATCTGTACTATTTCTATCACCCTAATCCTACTATTATATATTATTATTATCATTTTTATTATTATTATTATTATTATTATTATTATTATTATTATTATTATTATTATTATTATCATCATCAAAGTAGTAACAAGTAATCTTCATTATTGATATAAGATAATGATAATAATCACGATGATGATGATGATGATGATGATGATGATAATGATGATTACGATGGTAGTAGTGATTTTTAAAGACTAAAATTAGAATGATGAGGATGAAAAATTTGCTACATAGAGTAAAAGATTGTATTTATCTTCTATACTACTATTCTATCGTTCCAGCTAAGATCATTTCCATCCATTTTTTGTTGCTTTCCTTGCTTCTTAATATCTGTACTGAAGCAAATATTACATCATTATCTGCCTTTCTCATTACCCTCAGTTATAACACTACCTTGGATAAAAGAGTCACGTCCATTGGTAGAGATTTCGTTGGAGTCATAGAAATTCGAGAACTTTCAAATTACACTAAAATTTACCCTGCTAAAAGTCAACACTCCATAAGGAAACTTTGTATACTGGAAAAAAAAGTAAATTTCATAACCAATGAATACAAAGAATGATTGCTTACGAGTAAAGTACCATTGACCACCATTGTCAAAGAATTCTACATTTCCTGATTTCGATAATATAGAGCGTGTCTGGTTCTCTCCGTGCCAAAGTAACTCTGCCAAGTATGGATTAAGGAATAAGCTAATTATAGGATGCAGTTATACGCCTCGAGCAAGAGCAACGAACACCTTGCTATGCCTCAACGCTCGAGCTTACCTAACACTGGCATATCTGTCTGACGCAACTCACAACAACACTTTATTGTAGTCCATTACATCGTGAAAGAGCTCACACACACACACACACACACACACACACACACACACACACACACACACACACACAAAACATAGGTGTTGGCGTGTTCCGAGAGGTCATAGTTTCGATTCCTGAGGGAAGTGGACTGATGATGGGCAGTTTCCTCCCATCCGTGTCCGTATTTTCCCAGCAGTAAATGAGTGCCGGGTGTCAGTCAGTTATACCCCGCTTCACGCGCGCTGTGTGTGTGTGTGTGTGTGTGTGTGTGTGTGTGTGTGTGTGTGATGTGAGGTTTAGCCATACCCATAGATCCGTCACTATGCAGTTCCACATTCTTTCGGGGAGGGTACTGACTCGCAGTCGCGGGTCCAATAGGTGATTATATCGTGGTGAATGAAGCACACACACACACACACACACACACACACACACACACACACACACACACACACACACACACACACACACCTTGACGAAGCCTACCTTGAAAACTCTTTGAAATCCTTAAAGTCGTCGGTTTGAAGAGAAGAGACACTGCAAGTGTAATCCATGACTGCGTGTTGCCTTTTTCTTGATAATTTTGTAGGTAGTAAGTTTTCTGACTTTTATGAGTCTTGCACCATGACTATCACACCCAGGGTCCCTCAGGACCACCGTGGTCGCCAGCCATCCACAAATGAAATACGATAATTCACAATGAGCATCACTATGTCCATGTTGCCAATCAAATATGATATGAAAAATATATAAGTGTTCTCCAATAATTGTAGACTTAATCAAAGCGGTTGCACAGTAGCTATCTAACACTTATTGCCTCCCAGCACGTAGGCCACCAGCCTTGTGACATTCCTCATAACAATACTGCTCAGGTCAGCCATGTGGCTCACTCGCACATCAGAATCATCACACAATCAGCGTCTTCACGGAGAGGGAGTGTTCACTGTGTCGATGTACAGGATGAAAGCCCTATGGTCCGTTGGTGGGCGGGGCTGTGTCATCCCCCGTCTGAGATCTGCATCCTGTCTACGGAATCAACCTGGGTGGGCGGAGTAAGTGCCTGCGGGCAGAACGGGCTGTGGGGCTGGAGGTAGAGCGTGTAGGATTGTTATGGTGACCGAGTATGGTTGCTATGGTGAATGATACACGAAAGGTTCCCAGTTACTTGTCACTAGAAGAGCACCTGGCCGGTAGTTCGCTAGGTCACAGGCGGTAGTGAGGAAACAAGTGCACGTCAAGCACAGCTGGCCATGACGAGAGGCAGGTCCACGGTGAGGCTGCCGGGAGGCTTGGAAGGGTGAGGAGTGTAGGAGCGGCGGCCGGATGATGTTCGTACAGTTTCCAAACGTTAAATAAATTGTCTTGATCAGTAATCACATTATAACAAATTTGTTATCTGCACTTATTATTTCCATTTTGTGAGGTTGGTAGATACTGTGAAATGACGGAGACTGCAATGCAGGACACTGACCCACGAACTGCAAATGTTTGCAGTGGTGTGAGGAATGTGAACTAATGGGCCGGTTATGGTCTTGGTTGTGGAACTGGCGATTGAAAGTGGTAGGGTAGTGGTGGAGTTAGTTCTGGAAGGAGTGAGATCACAGGCTTGTAACGCTGTGGCGCGGACCTGCTATATGAGTTGTTGAGTGGGCTTCACCCGTACCCACCACCGCTGCTGCTGCTGCTGCTGCCCGTGTTGCAGGCTGCTACCACTAGAGTGTCAGCTACTGCTACTGTTGCTACTGTTGTTGTTATTGTTGCTGTAGAAAATGGATGACGGCAACCATGCTCAAGTACTTCCAAAGCATTGCAGGCTGCTTCTTGTAGGACCAATCTTCAGTTAATGTTGTTGAGAATAATTAGAATGATAATGATCATGCGTAAGTTACGGCTACAATTCAGAGTGAATGTTGTACGCTACCATTTATAAGCACTACGTCTAGTGAACTGTAGCTACTGAGTCGAAAAATAAACGAATGGAAAGAGCGGTTGTAAAAGTAACAAAGGGAGAGCATCAGCCGTTACGGTTGTTGCTGTAGTGAAGCTTATGTCGTTGTGTCTCAATCCTTCACAGCCATGAGAATCAGAGTCCTAAAGAAGAGCACCGTGCGGTCAGTTGCTGCCGAACATTCACAGGCAGCCGACCCCAAGCCCTGGAGACACTGGTTGGTTGCGGCCGCGGCCTGCAGGTCAGGTGTCTCGTGGCGGGCAGGAAGAGAGACGGAACACCGCAGAGTCAAGATGCTGCCATCATTCCTCAACAGAAAACGGGCATGGATGACTGTCAAAATAGAGGTGTGACTAAGTTTTCTCTGGGTGAAAAGATTGAGTAGATTTTTAAGTGGCAGGTGCATATGATTACCTGATTATGAAGAGATGTTTGCTATAATTATGCTTAGACACGAAAATCGCGTTAAAAAATAATATAAAAAATAATTCCAACATTTGTCTAAACAAGTCATCCAAAAGTGGAGAGAAAAGAATTGTTAACATCCTGAGAACAGAAGCAGCATCAAAAATGGAAGTACTACGAAATTTAGTAGTAAGAACTTTAGAAAAATAGTGCCAATGTGTAATGAAGTGCAGACTGGAGTGATTATCTTAATAGGTAAATATTTAAGCAACGGAAAAATATTATTCATAACTCAACACGAGCATCAAGTAAAAAGGTCAAGCTCATCCTCATGTACAAGAAGCAGCCAGCTTGAGGACAAAAAAACACACACACACACACACACACACACACACACACACACACACACACACACACACACACACACACGTACACACACTATCACTACCACCACCACCACCAACAATAACAATAGCAACAGCATCAGTAACAGCAACATAGACAGAAACAACAACAGCCAAAGAAGTAAACAAATATACGATAAACACAGGCCTGCATGGTCAATATAATGAACACCGCCTTTTAATGTTAAGGAAAAAACAGTAAAAAATTCCAGCACTGCGCATCTGTTATATCTTTGGGTCGAAAATACTGGTGTACTGGCGTGGTAACTCATCATAGGAATATACTGAACAGATTGATTTGTTAGTAGGAACCAGAGAAGACCTTTTAACACACCCAAAGACCATTCGTACAAACGAAATAAAGGCCGGTAAACAAATAAAAAAAAACAGTGTATATGGAAGACTCTCATGGTGTATTCTTTTTAAAATGGCTTTGAGAGGGAAAATAATAATGAAGAGGAGATAAACCATACCCTGCAAAAAAATTCTTAATACATTGTATTTGGGGGAACTTGAAATTAGAAGAAAAAGAAAGACCAAAAGAAATTACAATAAAAATGTGTTTGATATACTGACGCTTAAATAAAAGAAAGATATCAACTGCACTTGTTACAGAATAGGCAGCAGCTCAAGGGCAAACTAAAATATAAAGGACAAAGAATGACCGCTAAGCGCTGCTCCCGTAAAACAAAACAGAATGAGTGGCCAGAAAAGAGGTCAATTTCGGAAAGAGGGGTGTCTTGATATCCCTCTCTAGAAAGAGTTTAAGTCGTAGGCAAGAGGAAATTCAGACAGAAAAAAGTTGTTCCACAGGTTACCACCGAAAGGAATGAAAGAAAGAGGATGTTGTTTAACTTCTTAGTTTGGCGTGAAAGGTAAGAGAATTTGTCTTCAGAGACCATGTTGAACTACTATCTGATGTTCATTAATGAGACGATAGGGAAACAAAGTAAGGGAAGAGAGAGTCTTTGATAGGCTTGCAGCACCCCATTGTCTCCCACTGTCTACTGCATACATAAAAAAACATGAGCATACATAACAAAAGAAAAACGACGATTGATATTCCAAATAATTATATATAGAAGCAAAATATGCAAGCTCACTATTTACGCCTCATTGAAGTCCCAGTTTAGTTAAACCTTGTCGTTAGTCTCTCTCCCCCCCCCCCCTCTCTCTCTCTCTCTCTCTCTCTCTCTCTCTCTCTCTCTCTCTCTCTCTCTCTCTCTCTCTCTCTCTCTGTTTATTTAAATGTTTGTCTGATTCTCTCTCTCTCTCTCTCTCTCTCTCTCTCTCTCTCTCTCTCTCTCTCTCTCTCTCTCTCTCTCTCTCTCTCTCTCTCTGTTTAGTTAAACCTTGTTGTCAGACTCTCTCTCTTTCTTTCTCTCTCTCCTCTCTCTCTCTCTCTCTCTCTCTCTCTCTCTCTCTCTCTCTCTCTCTCTCTCTCTCTCTCTGTTTAGTTAAACTTTGTTGTCAGATTCTCTCTCTCTCTCTCTCTCTCTCTCTCTCTCTCTCTCTCTCTCTCTCTCTCTCTCTCTCTCTCTCTCTCTCTCTCTCTCTTTTTAGTTAAAAATTTGTGTC
>NW_026110366.1:12500-45000 GCF_024679095.1 Eriocheir sinensis | reverse complement strand
TAAAGCTGTTTGCAACTACCGACAGAACACCAAGAGACAGTAACGTTGAACAGTTGTGCGTACCAGTATATACTGTAAAAAAAAAATCTAAATATATCCGTTACCTACAGGCCTCTGGGTCAATCACTCGAAGATGATGTTGAAATGTACAGCGTTTTACGGCAATCACTTCATAACAGCAACTCACTGATATTAGGAGACTTCTCCCTCATACCGAGTGGATGATACTGTCGGGTTTAGGAGGCGAGTCACATTGAATGATTGAATTTTTAGAGGATAATTATCTAAATCAAATGGTTACTGAGCCAACTCGACAAAATAATATACTAGACTTTGTTATAGCAACCCAAGATTATCTAGTCAGTAATGTTACGGTAGGAGAACATCTCGCTTCTTGCGATCATAAATTAGTGCGCGTCGACATTAGAGCTCAAAAAACAGTGGCTGAAAATAAAGTAATGTTATTCAGTTTTGAAAGAGCAAATTTCGTTGAAATCTGACAAAAACTAACAGAAATACAACTCTCAGATGATTGCAACGTAGAGAAAGCTTGGCTGAACTTAAAAAATCAGCTATTCACTCAGCAGAACACATTTGTCCCGTTTTGCGAGAAGTGAAGTAACACAAGTAAGAGTCCGCCTTGGTTTAATAGCGAAATTAAACATTCGGTTAAGAAGATAAATTTGTTTTAAAGGCTAAAGAAAGAGCAAAACACGCCCGAAAACATTAGACTTTATCATTAAGCAAGGCGAAGCAAGGCGGCGAGTAAAAAGATTAGTAAGTCAGGCAAAGATTATTGCTTCCAGGATAGAGACCCCTCTGTGTGTGCTCAGCGCATCACAGAGGTGATTGTCTCTGGAATGGAGGCATACATTCCTCGTTCTTTCTCTACTCCTCACGCTAAAAAGCCTTGGTTTAATCACGCTTGTTCTCGTGCTGTCAATGATAGAGAGGTAGCTCACAAAAGATACCAGAGCCTTCAAACTAATGCTAATTATGAACTTTACATTTCTGCCCGAAATCGTGCCAAATCTATTCTCCGACTAACCAAAAATTCTTTCATTAATAGAAAATGTCAAAACCTTGCTTTCTCTAACTCTTCCCGTGACTTCTGGCATCTAGCCAAAAACATCTCCTCCAACTTCACTTCTTCATCTTTCCCTCCACTCCTCAGTCCTGACGGCAACACTGCCGTCTCATCTATCTCTAAGGCTGAACTCTTCTCTCAAACTTTTTCTAAAAACTCCACTCTGGACGATTCTGGGCATATTCCTCCTACTCATCATCCCTCTGACTCCTTTATGCCTGTTATAAAGATTCTTCAAAATGATGTTTTCTATGCCCTCTCTGGCCTCAATCCTCAGAAGGCTTATGGACCTGATGGAGTGCCTCCTATTGTCCTTAAAAACTGTGCCTCCGTGCTGTCACCCTGCCTGGTCAAACTCTTTCGCCTCTGCCTGTCAACATCTACCTTTCCTTCTTGCTGGAAGTATGCCTTCACACAGCCTGTACCTAAGAAGGGTGACCGCTCCAATCCCTCAAACTACCGTCCTATTGCTTTACTTTCTTGTCTATCTAAAGCTTTTGAATCAATCCTTAACCGTAAGATTCAAAAGCACCTTTCCACTTCTGACCTTCTATCTGATCGCCAGTATGGGTTCCGCAAGGGCGTTCTACTGGTGATCTCCAGCCTTCTTAACTGACTCTTGGTCATCCTCTCTTAGCCGTTTCGGTGAAACTTTTGCTATTGCGCTGGACATATCAAAAGCTTTTGATAGGGTCTGGCACAAATCTTTGCTTTCTAAACTACCCTCCTACGGTTTCTATCCTTCTCTCTGTACCTTTATCTCCAGTTTCCTTTCTGACCGTTCTATTTCTGCCGTGGTAGACGGTCACTGTTCTTCCCCTAAATCTATTAACAGTGGTGTCCCACAGGGTTCTGTCCTATCTCCCACTCTTTTCTGTTGTTCATTGATGATCTTCTTTCCAAAACGAACTGTCCTATCCATTCCTACGCCGATGATTCCACTCTGCATTATTCAACTTCTTTTAATAGAAGACCCACCCTTCAGGAACTTAACGACTCAAGGCTGGAGGCTGCAGAACGCTTAGCCTCAGACCTTACTATTATTTCCGATTGGGGCAAGAAGAACCTGGTGTCCTTCAACGCCTCAAAAACACAGTTTCTCCACCTATCCACTCGACACAATCTTCCAAACAACTATCCCTATTCTTTGACAACACCCAGCTATCACCTTCCTCAACACTAAACATCCTCGGTCTATCCTTAACTCAAAATCTCAACTGGAAACTTCATATCTCATCTCTTACTAAATCAGCTTCCTCGAGGCTGGGCGTTCTGTACCGTCTCCGCCAGTTCTTCTCCCCTGCACAGTTGCTGTCCATATACAGGGGCCTTGTCCGCCCTCGTATGGAGTATGCATCTCATGTGTGGGGGGCTCCACACACAAAGCCTTTCTAGACAGAGTGGAGGCTAAGGCTCTTCGTCTCATCAGCTCTCCTCCTCATACTGATAGTCTTCTACCTCTTAAATTCCGCCGCAATGTTGCCTCTCTTTCTATCTTCTATCGATATTTCCACGCTGACTGCTCTGCTGAACTTGCTAACTGCATGCCTCCCCCTCCTGGCCCCGCTGCACTCGACTTTCTACTCATGCTCATCCCTATACTGTCCAAACCCCTTATGCAAGAGTTAACCAGCATCTTCACTCTTTCATCCCTCACGCTGGTAAACTCTGGAACAATCTTCCTTCATCTGTATTTCCTCCTGCCTACGACTTGAACTCTTTCAAGAGGAGGGTATCAGGACACCTCTCCTCCCGAAACTGACCTATCTTTCGGCCACCTCTTTGGATTCTTTTTAGGAGCAGCGAGTGGCGGGCTTTTTTTTTATTGGTGTTTGCTTTTTTGTGCCCTTGAGCTGTCTCCTTTGCTGTAAAAAAAAAAAAAAAAAAAAAAAAAAAAAAGCGTAGATACGAAGAAAACATCGCAACCAATTGTAAAAATAGTCCGAAATCTTTCTTTAGATATATAAACAACAGGGAGGCGATCAAAAGTGGAATTGGACCCTTAACCTACAGTGACGGTGAATTAGTCACTGAAAGCCAACACGTTGCGAACTTGTTAAACAATTATTTTTCCTCGGTATTTAAATACTATCAGTCTTCCCACCAATACCACCAACACCAGGCGATGACAACAGTACTAGCGTAAATCTCGTTCATGCATTGCCTAACTTTTTAATAACTACTGATGAAGTTCTAAATGCTATCCAATCACTTAAAATAAATAAAAGATCATGGACCTGACAATGTGCATCAAATACTACTTAAAGAAACAAAGCGAAATACTCTCCTCTCTCGAAACCATAATCAATATGCCTTTGCGGCAAGGCATCGTCCCTTCGGATTGGAAAAAGGCTAACGTAGCACCGATTTTTAAGAAAGGAGATTAGAAATACCAGATAATTACAGGCCCTTTAGTTTAACTTCAGTTGTAGGTAAGCTACTCTAGAGCATAATTAGTCAAAATTGTGTGTTACCTTGAAAGCCACTCATTAATTAAAGATACACAACATGGCTTCCGCAACAAGAGATCCTGCCTATCAAATCTACTGACCTTTTATAACGACCTCTTCTAAGTCTATGACGTAACCAAATCACTGGACGTAGTCTATCTTTATTTCTAGAAAGCATTTGATAAACTTCGACTCCATAAACTACTTTATAAATTAAAGCAACTAGGTATTGACGGTCAAGTGCACCAACGGATCGCAAATTGGTTGAGCAACAGACAGCAAAGAGTGGTGATCGATGGATTTAACTCAGAGTGGGCGCCTGTCACTAGTGGCGTCCCTCAGGGCTCGGTTCTTGGCCCAGTGCTCTTCATTGTTTATATCAAGGATGTGGACGTCGGAATCAATAATCTCATTATTAAATTTGCAGACGACACAAAGATTGGTAACTCGGCTGTCACTGACGAAGAAAGACAAAGTATCCAAGAAGATGTGCATAAAATAGATGGGAGATTTCCTTTAATATAGAAAAATGCCAGATTCTTCAAGTTGGAGCAAGAAATAAGAAGTTCGATTATGAAATGCGTGGCGTTAAACTCAAAAGCGTTCAATGCGTCAAGGACCTGGGTGTCAAAATCAAGTCAAACCTCAAATTCTCACAGCAATGCATCGACGCAGCAAATAAAGCGAATAGAATGCTGGGCTTCATTAAGATAATTTTTTTATTAAAAAAAAAACTGTAATACTTCCGCTTTAAAACAGTTTAGTCAGACTCCATTTGGAATACGCTGTACAGTTTTGGTTTCCCCACCATGCAAAGGACATTGCTAAATGAGAAGATCTTCAACGTCGGGCAACAAAAATGACCCCTTCTTGGGCAACAAACTCTACGGCGAAAGGCTCTCAACTCTTAACATGTTCTCTCTTGAGGAACGTCGCCTCTGAGGAAATGATCGAATGTTTTAAAAAAAAACTTAATGGCTTCACGAATGAGGACAAATCAAAATTGTTTATGATCGATGACACTTTGCGAATGAGAAACAATGGCACAAAACTTAAGTGTAAGCAAGTAAATTCAGACTGCACCAATTTTTTTTTCACCAACGTTGTAGTGCGTGAATGGAACAAACTCCCACCTTCAGTGGGCCAGTGCAACATGATTGACTATTTAAAAAAAAACTCGACCGACACTTCCTTCAACTTAATATTTACTAAAGTAGAAATGCAAAGTTTTGGAGCTATTTGAGTAAAGTTGAGTCACTTAGGTTTAAGGACAGACCACCAAGTCAGGACCATAGGGTCTGTGGTCTGTATTTCTATGTAAATCTCTCTCTCTCTCTCTCTCTCTCTCTCTCTCTCTCTCTCTCTCTCTCTCTCTCTCTCTCTCTCTCTCTCTCTCTCTCTCTCTCTCTCTCTCTCTCTCTCTCTCTCTCTCTCTCACTGTGTGTGTGTGTGTGTGTGTGTGTGTGTGTGTGTGTGTGTGTGTGTGTGTGTGTGTGTGTGTGTGTGTGCATGAATTTATATATATATATATATATATATATATATATATATATATATATATATATATATATATATATATATATATATATATATATATATATGGAGTCCCAAGAAACCGAAGTGAATCGGACACACTCCAGCACATGTTGTCCTTGTTTCCTGTCGTCACAAGTTCAAAGAGGAAAATTTTCAGCTTCCTCTCTCGTCTTTTACTGGTCGCGCATTTCGTTTAGTTTTCTGCTCGGCGTCAGAGAGTGAGGTTGTGCAGGGGTGTTTGCGTTACTTCAAAAGTCAGAACAAACTATCAATGAACTGTATTTTGATCTCTTTTCTGTTCCTTGGTCGAACATGATGGCGTGTAAAACACGATCTAAGGACGTTGTATGGCTACTGGAGAAGTCCCCAACATTGTCATTAACGAGGAATCGTCTTCTGTCGAGAGGCGAGGTTCTCCAGGTGTTTTTGTTCCACCACAAGATCCAGAAGGAGGTTCTTCTTGCCGCAGTAGCTTCTACCGCTGAGAAAGTCTTGGAACTATGGAGACGTGCGAATATTCCGACGTCGGATGTGTCGTGGATGAAGAAAAAGATCATCAGGCTGTACAAGGAGTACGGCGCCTTGGCGAAATCCAAGTCACGGAAGGCAGAGACTGATGAAATGGAAGAGATGCATTTTCAGAGACAGTCTCGAAGATATGTTCGATATCGCGCATTCCAAGGCAAAGGAAGCGAATGTCCCCGAGGAAGACAAGGCGCTCTTTGAGGCTCAGAGGGAGGACCGGCAGATCTGCTCGATGGCTGGCGTGGACGAGAAGTTGAAATGAGCGACTGAGGAGAAGCGACGTAAGAGACAAAGGATGGAGGAGATGAAGAAGAAGGACGCGGCTGCTTCGTCATCCACTCTTGATCGTGACGTGGCTTGGGAGTCCTCACTTCATCCTCATCGGCCAACGAAGACACCGAGGACGACTTCAAAGCTCCGACGCCAGCTAAATCTCCACGCCGTCGACCTCCTCAGAAGAACAAGCTCACCAAAGAGCTGACCCTTGCTTTGGAATGCGACAACTGTCCATCCGTACTGCGACATCCTCCTACGCCGCTGCTGCAATGAGCCTCGGCCACGACATCGAACATATCACTGTGTCCCGTTCGTCGCTCCACCGGGCCAGAGTCAAGAACCGCGTAGGATTGCCATGTCTCTCTCCTTCGCTCCTGCATTGAGACGGTAAGTTGTTATTCAGTCTAGCGAACGGAAGGTCATTGGAGTAGGGGGTGGCCGTCTTAGTGTCCGGGGAGGGTACGGAGGAATTTCTGGGTGTTCCTGTGTCTGCAGACGAGACAGGACAAGCTGTTGGGGAAACCGTCTTGAAGCTGGTGCGGGAAGGCAGCTTGGAGGGCAACATCTGCGAAATGGCATTCGACACGACAGCGGCCAACACGGAGATGGTTCAAACAGCGTGTATCTGGATTGAACGTTCAGTGGAGAACCCCATGGTGTGGTTGGCATGCCGCCACCACATCCTGGAAGTTCTTCTGAAGGATGTCTTCGAGGCTTGCATGGGTCCATCATCTGACACTAACGTCTCTCTTTTCAAGAGGCTCCAGAATCGTTGCCCTTTCGTTGACCAGAGCCGACCACAGCCCCTGACACTGCCCGTTCTGTCATCCGACGAAGAGGCTCACCGCCTTGAGATGCTTGGTCACTTGAAACGTCTGCTTGACTGTGGGAATCATCCACACGACGACTACAAAAAGATCATCCTGCTCAGCGTGGCCTGCCTCAGAGGAGTCCCTACATCCTTCCGTGCTCCTGGTGCTCACCACATGGCCAGATGGATGCCCAAGGCCATCGCCTACGCCTACGCCGTGAGACCATGCTCTTCCATGACCAGCTGGAGATGAGCAGGCGGGAGTCAGCGGGGATCCGTCTAGTTGCGTTCTTTGTGACCAGGGTATACGCGAAATACATGAATGAGGCAATGTTTCCGTCCTACGTAGCCAAAAACGACCTGGACTTCATCACTGACGTGAAGAGGATCAGCGACGATGGAGTTGCGTCGGTCACGGAACGTGCGATGCGGCGCCATCTCTGGTACCTATCCGAGGACCTGATCGAACTGGCCATCTTCGATGACCGCATCAGCCTAGAGCAGAGGGCGGAGATGGTAGAGGGGATGAAGCGTCCTTCGACCACCAAGAATCCATGGTGCCCCGAGTCAAAGACATTAATCGATCTCAACAGGCCGCTTTCCGACTTTTGCTCAGTGCGGTCGATGCAGCTCTTCAAAAGTCTCCTAGGAGGCCACCAACCGACCTTCCTTGAGCTGAGTCCTGAAACATGGAACACGGATTCGTGTTTCAAGTGCGCGAAGAAGCGGGCTGGTGTCCTGAAGGTCACGAACGACCTTGCAGAACGAGGAATAGCCCTCATTCAACACTTCTTGGGCAATCGAACGAAGGACGAACGACAAACCCAGTTCCTCTTGAATCTTGCCCGGCTCCACACGAAAGCTGTCCCGAAATAAACGAAGGCGGAACTCAAAAAGGTGTTGGAGTATGAAGAAGAGAAGAAGCTCTTTGTTTTCCGCGGGAAATCAGAAGCCCATGCATCGGTTACATTACTGACAAACATTCAGTTGTATTGTGACGTAACTGTTTATATATTGATGGAAATTCAAGTCCAATCTTAGAGGAGCTATCAAAACGTTCGTTTTGCGCGACCATTCAATATTGCCCAATTTTCATGAACATTTCGTGGAATCATTTTCATTTGACAAGGAACCAGAGCAGCATGTGCTAGACTTGATATCATTAATTTGATGTACAACCGATACAAGCCTGGGACACCCTAAATTATATATATATATATATATATATATATATATATATATATATATATATATATATATATATATATATATATATATATATATATATATATATATATATATATATATATATATATACATATATATATATATATATATATATATATATATATATATATATATATATATATATATGTTTATATATATATATATATATATATATATATATATATATATATATATATATATAAAAATATATATATATATATATATATATATATATATATATATATATATATATATATACATATATATATATATATATATATATATATATATATATATATATATATATATATATATATATATATATATTAGCCACAGGCGTGCTCGATGTGAAGCGGATATGTATGAGGAATAACAGGAATAGCGTAACAGCGAACGTATATATTGGCAACGTTTCGATTCAGTCTTCCTTCATCTTCAGGCCTATTGAGAACATAAATGACAAAGCGTCAACTCTAAAAGTTCCTGTTCTAAAACAATTAAAACAAACTAAAACATGAATTCATCATGAGTAATACAGGTACAAAATATATAGGTGTAAAAAAAGGAGGATATAATCTTGTTAAAAGAAGAGACTTATGGCAGCAAACACGAGTATAAAAGTGAAAAGAATGTAACCACATGTAAAATAGACTTGTAAAAATATGGGTAATATACCGCCGAGTGTCTCACAGCACTGGCAACTTATCTGTAATTCTAAAATGATCTGCTAGTCTCATCTATGGTTTAAAAATAACTTCTAATAGAAATTTTTGGATAAAATTCCTAAATGAGAACTACAGTGCCTGAGGCGAATACTCAAAGATAACGGCTTCCCTACGATCTTCATTGATAAATACATCGGAGTCCAGGTACACAAAATTAGGAACCCCGCGGAGACACTCAGTACTGTCAACAGAGCAGTCATGTATTTCACTATACCCTTTCTAGGCGCCCAAAGTTTTGCATTAAGAAACAGAGTAAAGAAACTGATCCAGGAATTTTATCCAGAAATTTCTTAAATAGTAATATTTAAACCACGGATGAGACTAGCAGATCATATAAGAATAAAAAGATAAGTTCCCCTGTGGGAATCAATGTAAAATGAATTAATCCATTCCTGGATACCAGATGATAGCTTTTAAAACATTTACAACTGTAATTTGTGCACAAGTTCATAACACAAAACCAATGGAAATCAATAAATCCACACTTAAAAAAAAGAGGAAATCAATATTAAACAGATGAAATATAGACGAAAACTTGATTAATTTTACCGTAACTGTACGGAGGAAAGTTGACGGTGCAAAAGGCGGTGTCACACTGGCCGTTTTCCTCCAACCGTTGGGGCTACGGGCAACTGACGGATGCTCAATCGTTGGTTCCATCCGCACGGATGGAAAACGGTTGTCGGTACGAGCAACCGCACGGCTATATGTAAAGAAACAGACGACGGCAGTGGCTGGAGACGTGAAGAGTGAGGAGCAATGAAAAATGGTCTATCAGGAGACTCGTAAAGTGGACTGGAAGAGCTGCTTTGTTTACTGTTTAATTGACAAGGTAAGAGAACACCCAGTGCTGTGGGATCTCAGTTCAAAATATCTTTTTTTTTCTCTATTATATGAAAATTGTAGGACTCCCGGTCCTCAAAGCAGAGTTCTCTGACGAGGTTTGGGAAAATACTAGTGCTCCCTTCTTTGAACCCATGATCGTGCCCACAACCGCTTCTTCCTTCCATATAACTGCAGCAACAAGTCCATAACTTTGGTAACGGCAGCACAAGCCACAACAGACCTTACTTTATTAGCAGATGGTGCCATGTCCATACAGGGCGACTGCTTTGTTTACGTTGTAGATACGGACAACCGACCTTGGCCGTGTGTGACGCAAACTCGGAAAAATTAAACTAGGTAACGTCAATACAATCCGAAACAGACTTTACTTTACTAGAAGACGGTGTCACGTCGATACAAGGCGACTGCTTTGTTTACGTTGTAGATACTGGCAACCGACCTTGGCCGTGTGTGACACACACCCAGAAAAGTTTAAGTTGCAAGTTGCCACTACCGCCAACGCGGTTGGAGGAAAAAGGCCTTGTGTGCCACAAACTCTAAGAAGTGGAAGGTGGTGAGGAAGGGAAAGGAAGAGATGTTATTGTTTGTAAGAGGAGTACCCTTCCACAGCTGAGTATTTTAGTGAAAGTTACACAGCAACTGAAGCTCTTCCGTCGATCCTTCCGACTTGCCGCCCCACGATGTTGCCGGCTTGTATGTTCGTAGCTCGAGACACCGTTTGTCACCCGAGACGTATTTTGTTCGGAATATTTGTTGGTAAACCGATTTGTTCGTGATGAGAGGCGTCTGTGACCCGATGTTCCACAGTATATATATATATATATATATATATATATATATATATATATATATATATATTTCTATATATATATATATATATATATATATATATATATATATATATATATATATATATATATATATATATATATATATATATATACATATATATATATATATATATATATATATATATATATATATATATATATATATATATATATATATATATATATCTATCTATATATATATATATATATATATATATATATATATATATATATATATATATATATATATATATATATATATATATTATAGCAGAATAAACAGCTCAAGGGCAAAAAAAAAAAAAAAAAAAAGGAAGCAATAATGAAAAAAAGCCCGCTCCTCACTGCTCCTATAAAAACCGTTCAGAGGAGTGGCCGAAAGATAGGTCAGTTTCGGAAGGAGAGGTGTCCTGATGTCTTCCATTTGAAAGAGTTAAGTCGTAGGCAGGAGGAAATAGAGATGAAGGAAGATTGTTCCAGAGTTACCAGCGTGAGGGATAAAGAGTGAAGATGCTGGTTAACTCGTGCGTAAAGGATTTGGACAGTAAAGGAATGAGCTTAATTGAGTAGAAAATCGTGTGCGGCGAGGCCAAGGGAGGGGGGGAGGCATGCAGTTAGCAAGTTCAGAAGAGCAGTCAGCGTGAAAATATCGATAGAAGATAGAAAGAGAGGCAACATGGCGGCAGAATTTCAGAGGTAGAAGACTATCAGTAAGAGGAGGAGAGCTGATGAGACGAAGAGCCTTAGACTCCACTCTGTCCAGAAGAGCTGTGTGAGTTGAGCCCCCCCACACGTAAGATGCATACTCCATACGAGGGCGGACAAAGCCCCTGTATATGGATAGCAACTGTGCGGTGGAGAAGAACTGGCGGAGACGATACAGAACGCCCAACCTAGAGGAAGCTGATTAAGTGAGAGAAGAGATGTAAAATTTTCAGATAAGATTTTGAGTAAAGGATAGACTAAGGATGTTTCATGTTGAAGGAGGTGACAGCTGAGTTAAGGATAGACTAAGGATGTTTAATGTTGAAGAAGGTGACAGCTGATTGTTGTTGAATAATAGGGGATAGGTGTTTGGAAGATTGTGTCGAGTTGATAGGTGGAGAAATTGGGTTTTTGAGACATTGAAGGACACAAGGTTCCTTTTGCCCCAATCGGAAATGATGGCAAGGTCTGAGGTTTAGCGTTCTGCAGCCTCCAGTCTGGAGTCTTGTAATTCCTGCTGAGAGGGCCTTCTGTTGAAAGAAGTTGAATAATGCAGAGTGGACTCGTCAGCGTATGAGTGGAAAGGACAGTTTGTTTTGGAAAGAAGATCATTGATGAATAACAGGAAGAGAGTGGGTGATAGGACAGAGCCCTGTGGAACACCACTGTTGATAGGTTTAGGGGAAGAACAGTGACTGTCTACCACAGCAGAGATAGAACGTCCGGAAAGGAAACTGGAGATAAAGGAATAGAGAAAAGGATATAACCCGAAAGAGGGCAGTTTAGAAAGCAAAGAGTTGTGCCAGACTCTATCGAAAGCTTTCGATATGTCTAGCGCAACTGAGAAAGTTTCACCGAAACGGCTAAGAGAGGATGACCAAGAGTCAGATAAGAAAGCAAGAAGATCGCCAGTAGAACGCCCCTTGCTGAACCCATACTGGCAATCAAATAAAGGTCAGAAGTGGAAAGGTGCTTTTGAATCTTACGGTTAAGGATTGATTCAAAAGCTTTAGATAAACAGGAAAATAAAGCTATAGGGCGGTAGTTTGAGGGATTGGAACGGTCACCCTTCTTAGGCACAGGCTGTATGAAGGCATACTTCCAGCAGGAAGGAAAGGTAGACGTTAACCCCTTGGATGCGGATTTCCTACAGTCAGACCTCACCAAGCTACAGGAATGGAACAAAAAGTGGCTGCTACAATTCAATGAAGTAAAAATGTAAACTCGTGCACCTTAGGAGGGGAAATCCAGCATACCAATACCACATGGGAAACTCTTCACTATCCACCATAGGGGCAGAGAAAACCTGGTACTATATGTTACCAGGCTACCAGTGAAAGCCAAATCCGGGCCTGTCGCAGCGGAGGGGTTAATAGGCAGAGGCAAAAGAGTTTGACAAGGTAGGGCGTCAGCACGGAAGCACAATTTTTAAGAACAATAGGAGGCACTCCATCAGGTCCATAAGCCTTCTGAAAGTTGAGGCCAGAGAGGACATAGAAAACATCATTCTTAAGAATCTTAATAACAGGCATAAAGGAGTCAGAGGGGGGATGAGTAGGAGGAATATGCCAAGAATCGTCCAGAGTGGAGTATTTACAGAAAGTTTGAGAGAAGAGTTCAGCCTTAGCGATACATGAGACGGCGGTGCTGCCGTCAGGGTTAAGGAGAGGAGGGAAAGATGAAGAAGTGAAATTCGAGGAGATATTTTTGGCTAGGTGCAAGAAGTCTCTGGAAGAATTAGAAAAAGCAAGGTTTTGAAATTTACTATTTATCAAAGCCACCGATGCTGTGTTTCTTTTTACGAGTAAATTTCTTTAAAGAGGTAAGCATCAAGACATCTATGGAACAAAATCTAATCACTCTTTGGGTCATTTTCTTTTGACTTTCTGCATGGTAATAGCCTTTTGTGGTCTCTTTTTTAAACATTGGTCTTCTTTACAGTAGAAAGTGGAAGATAGAAAGACAGGTGCCCCATAAAAAGGCTAACCACTTAAAAATATCTATTTTTTTTCTAAAGGAAACTCTTGGAACCTTAAAAAATAGATGAAAGCATTCCAGTAATGAAATAATGAGCTTATGTGAATATACTCCTCTCTCATATAAGAATTTTTTTTTTTAAAGTAGAGGAGGCAAAGAATATAGAAGATGCAAAAAAAAAAAATCCGCTATAGCCAAGGATTCCAGAGTATTAGGATGGGCGATCTAATGTTAAAGCTTGGATGCCGCTGGTGGCGCTATCTAAGGGACTTGAGAAGAATGATGAAAACGTAATCTTGTTGGGTTAAATAAATATTTTTATATGAACCGTGGTATTACACTGCCCAGTGTGCCAGGCAAGGTGCTTGCCCACCTATTGCTGATGCGAATTCGCAGCCAACTGCTGAAGCCACAGAGACCTAAACAGTCTGGAATCATGCCTGGTAAGTCAAGAACTGACCGTATCCTAGCTTTTCGCATACTGGTGGAGCGCCGACGTGAGTTTCGACAGGGGATGCTTGCAGCCTATGTCGATCTCAAGAAAGCGTTTGATTCAGTGCACCGCGAGGCACTCTGAGATCTGCTGCGACTCCGCGGGATTCCTGCGAGGATTATTGGTTTGCTGACTGGCCTGTAATCTGGGACAGAGAGTGCTGTGGAGTGTGAGTGGGCTTGTCCAGCTTCTTTCCCGTGAATGCGGGGGTGAGGCAGGGCTGTGTCCTTTCCCCATCGCTTTTCAACACTTGTATGGACTGGGTACTGGGGAGAGTCGTGGACCAGAGTCATTCCGGAGCATCCATTGGCAATACCAGGATTACTGACCTTGTTTTTGCCGATGATGCAGTAATCCTGGCGGAATCGCTGAAGGTTTTGGTGATGGCTCACGAGGCGGCGAAGCCCTTGGGACTTCAGGTCTCCAGTGCCAAGACTATGGTACAGGTGTTTGGAGGCTTGTTAGATGAAACAGTACAGTCTGTTTCTGCGTGTGGCGAGGACGTTGAGATCTCAGAAAGTTTCACGTATCTTGGTAGAGTAGTTCATAACAACGGTGAGTCTGGCCAGGAAGTCTTACGGAGAATTGGCCTGGCCCACGGTGTTACGGACTCGCTCAACACGAGCATATGGCGTTGTCGATACCTGTGCAGAAGGACAAAAATCAGGATCTTCAAGTCCCTTGTGCTCCCTGTCTTACTCTATGGTTGTGAGACATGGACACTAAATGGAGACTTGGAGATGCGGATTGATGCCTTTGGTAATATATGTCTACGCAGAATCATGGGATATCACTGGAATGATTTTGTGTCAAACCGGCAACTACAACGTTAGACTGATTCGACATATATTACCTGCATAGTCCGTCAACGCCAACTCCGGCTATACGGGCACGTGGCACGTTACCCTCAAGCTGATCCTGCTTATCGGGTTGTCTCTGTAAAGGGGCTCTCACACATTCCCGGTCCCGGTCGCGACCGTCCCCGATGACTCCCGATAAGCCGATCGGGCCTAACCGCCGACAAAATAGGCAAGAATCCCCGGACCGGCGGCTTACCGCCGGTAAGCCGGCGGTTTACCGGCGGTAGACCGGCGACCATATACGATTTTCGATTTCTTCGACCGGCAACTGCAGCAGGTCAGTCGGCGGTCGACCGCCGGCCTACCGGCGGTAGACCTGCGGCACATCGACGAGCAAACACTTTCGTTGCCACACCCAGTTGGAAGGGTATATAAACGCCCGTCCAGGTGTTTTGATCATTCGTGAGTTTGACATCGCAATGGCTTTCCTCAGCTCTCGTGAACGCGAAATTGAGCTCCTGAAATTATAATTATTATAATTATAATAAACAGCTTCATAACTAAATTCATTCGTATGCATAAATCTCTCTCTCTCTCTCTCTCTCTCTCTCTCTCTCTCTCTCTCTCTCTCTCTCTCTCTCTCTCTCTCTCTAACTCTCTCATAAAGAAATATATAAATATAAATATATATATATATATATAAATATATAAATATATAAAAATATAAATATATATATATATATATATATATATATATATACTTATATATATATATATATATATATATATATATATATATATATATATATATATATATATATATATATATATATATATATATATATATATATATATATATATATATATATATATATATATATATATATATATATATATATATATATATATATATATATATATATATATATATATATACATATTTATACATATATATATATATATATATATATATATATATATATATATATATATATATATATATATATATATATATATATATATATATATATATATTTTTTTTTTTTTCTCTCTCTCTCGGTCCCGGTCGATCGTCTGATGACTCCCGATAAGCCGATCAGGGCCTGACCGCCGACAAACTAGGCGATAATCCTGGACCGGCTTACCGCCGGTCTGCCTCAGTTGACCGCCGGCTTACCGCCAGTAAGCCGGCGGTTTTCAACAATAGACCGGCGACCATATCCGATTTTCGATTTCTCCGACCGGCGACTGCAGCAGGTCAGTCGGCGGCAGACCGCCGGCCTACCGGCGGCAGACCGCCGGTCTACCGGCGGCAGACCTGCGGCACATTGACGAGCAAACACTTTCTTTTCATTTTCATATATTTGTAATTACCTCATAAACAGCTTCATACCTAAATTCATTCGTGTGCATAAAACACTCTCTCTCTCTCTCTCTCTCTCTCTCTCTCTCTCTCTCTCTCTCTCTCTCTCTCTCTCTCTCTCTCTCTCTCTCTCTCTCTCTCTCCTTTCACCCATTTCTCTTCCTCCTTTTTTCATCTCTTTCCATCCTCTCACTTCCTTCCTCACACTCCTCCATCCCTCCCTCTCTCTTCCTCACTCCCTCCCACCTGTTCCTCCTTCCATTCCTTTCTCTCTCTCTCTCTCTCTCTCTCTCTCTCTCTCTCTCTCTCTCTCTCTCTCTCTCTCTCTCTCTCTCTCTCTCTATATATATATATATATATATATATATATATATATATCTTTTCTCTCTTTCACCCATTCCTCTTCCTCCTTTATCTCATCTCCCTCTCTCTCTTCATCCCTCGCTCCTACCTGTTCCTCCTCGTTTTCCTCCTTCCTCCCTTGCTAATCCCCAGGTCAGACACAGGTGTTCACTCGCGGCCTACCGCCGGTCTACCGCCGGTCTGCCGCCGGTCTGCCGTGGGTGTCGGCGGCTGACCGCCGGTCGACCGGCGACATTTTTCGACACCGCCGGTCGACCGGGCGCATCGCCGATATCTTTGAAAATTTTAAAGTTGACCGGCGGTGGTCGGCTGCGTCTACGGTCCTCAGGGTCGACCGGCGGTAGACCGGCGGTCTGCCGCCGACAATCCCCGATCTTACAGCCGGTCGACCGGCGATCGGCTTATCAGGAGCCATCGGGGACGGTCGCGACCGGGACCGGGAATGTGTGAGAGCCCCCTAAGAGACAATCCTGAGTGGAGGAGGTCAAGGGGACGCCCACGGAGTTCGTAGCTTGAGCAAGTCGATAGATCCTGCCGGGAGGTACTCGGGCTTGGAAGGGGGTCTGCATGGGGACTCGCCCGGAGGATCCCCCGGGCTTGGCGTGGTAGGGTGGGCGAGGCAACGCACCCCCCGGAGTATGCCCTCACTGATTGATTGATTAATTATTTCTGCGTCATACTTCATTTCCGTTACTCAATTATAAGGAATACGTTTATGTGACATTATTTTTAATAGAATATTTATAGGAAATTCTTGATGTGCTTGTGGCGAGAAAAATCTCCAGCCTTGGAGTAAGCCATAATTTCATTTCCTCGAGACGCCAAACAGTAAGAAAGTGCTCCTGTAGAGATGTAGACTAATATCTTTTACTCCTATTTTTTTTTAAATGTATTATGCTGGTCGAATAGATGAGAGAAATATTTGACAAGCGGCTGGGGCATGTTGCTATGTACTGTCAGTTTTTAATATTGCTTCACTGATTCATCTAAGTCGTTATTAATGATACAGGAAGTAAAATTTAGATAAATATCAACACTAGTAATATACAAAAACATAAAAATACTTGTCCCTAACAACTACCAGCTGAGGAAACAGTCATGTAGCAGAGAGAATGGCGGCCTGGCTTCAAAACCATAACCTGCACCAGCCTGCCAGGTCAGTTCTATTTTCTCGTCTATTCTACCAGTACAATACACACTCATTTTGCACTTCCTTACCGTCTTCCACCTCTAGAAGATAAGATGTTGGAAAACTCCAGGCAGTAACTCCTCGTTTTGCCACAAAACCTGCAAGAATTACAGCGAATAGGAAAACGTGGCGTCCAAGCGGCTCCGATGATTGAATTGGCAGCGGTGGTGGCGGCGAGTCACGCAGAGAAGGAGTTGTCAACTCGGAATAATCTACCAGTCTTCTTTCCATCCAACTTCCTTGACATGTTAAATTATTGATAATATGTGTGACAGACTTTTAAACACCAACAGAAATCATTTGAATGCTTGATCATTGTCAAAAGCGCTAGATTCAATGCGCAGCATATGGTAGTTAATAAGGATGTTAAATTTGTTTAACAAGCTTAACCTCCTCACCCTTTCAGACATGGTGCTGCCATCTAGGTTCGTTTTGGATAACTAGTCACCTTCAACCGTCTCGCGGGCATCATTGCCCGTCCTTCTCTAAACTCCTTGGCTATAGCGCTATAGTTGTAGTGTTTACCAGAAGTGGTTGAATTTGATTTGAGGTATCATGATGCTCCCTTCTTAAAACCGTCATAGGCAGGAGATCTTGCATTCAAGAATCATTACTGGAATCAACACTTATGAAAGCGTTTTATGCTAACGATCTGTGAGTTGATTCGACAAAAAAGTTCGCATTTTCAAATGAGTATAGGATTTTGAAGATTTTTTTTTTTATTTCTCCTCCCATATCTATCTTGCAGAAATTTTCTGAAATTAGTTTTCTTCATAAAGCTTACTCTTCATTGATGCTACTAGTTATTAACTCATTCCCGTACTTCTTAAGCATCTCAGTGTCCTTCTTTTATTATATGGACCACAGAACCATAAACCTATTACGTTTTTAACGACATATTTACCAAAAAGGACAGACAAATACCCAGTGACGTTATAAATATTTAGACTTTCGAAAATATTTTCAGAGCGTCTCCTTAGATAGATGCCTTCAGTTGGGATGGGATAAAACTTGAGTGCACTGTTTAGAAATTAAGTTAACGAGGGAAAACTTGTGTTTTACTCCATGGGTACATTCTGCAGGCATCCGAGTTCTTACCTTTCACTGATGGGGAACGTCAAGTTCATTAGTGGGGCCCACCCGTATCATCAGGAAATTAGAATTTGAGCGAGTTTCGCGAATGATTTCACGGAAAAGGAAAATGCCTTATTACGGCCGACTGTGATGCTATGCAAAAGAATCTTGAAGAGATTATTTCGTAGTCTGAAAGCTATCACATGTTCCTCACTTTTGCGACAAATGTAAAAATATGTAAGAAGGAGTAAGAGAAGACAAAAAATGGAGGAGCAAGAGGGAAGCTTATCACCTTCTAGGCTTTGGACGGATGATCTCATGCCCTGGATCCTTGGTGGAGCCCCAGTAGTGATCGGCGTCCCGAAACTCTGCGATGGGATGCGGCGCCGTCATATTACCGCAACACCATGCCTCCTGCAAAAATAACAATGGCAACTAAAAAATATCTTCTATCTTATGTTCCTTCTTCTCCTTATAATACCCATCCTCCTGCTTCTTCACATTCAGTGGTGGGCACCGCTAACCGGAAAGTCAGCTTCGCCAACCGATAATCCACTAACTAAAAAGTTAGCTTCGCTTCCGCTAAACCGCTAAACTGATAAAGAAATTAGTGGAAGGTAACGCTAACCGCTAATTTCTATTTTTATATGAATTTAGCTTTAGTTTAGTATTTTGGCTCTAAAACCCTTAAAAACAGACCTAGTGACCTGAAATTTCAATATGTTGTAGCTTAGACAAAAAATTTCCATAATAATTGTCCATCTATGTTATGCATCAAAGAAAAATGTGTACGGGACATGAAATTGAGCGGCGATCATGTTAGTGCTTGCTTGTACTGTTGTACACTGCCATGGACAGTCATCGTCAGAGGTAGTCATGGGCGCCGCCTTGGGTTGAGTGACGAACAGATTTACTCTGAGTTATTCATTTAGTATTTAATTTTGAACAATAACTGAAAAGTCAGAATGATTGAATCACTGATTCTGATGACTGATACCGATTGACTGATTGAGTCCGATTCACTGTAAAAAAAAAAAAAAAGACATTTCTGTGAGCATGCCGCGCTGCAAATGTCTTCGATGGTTTTCTAAGTACCGCAAAAAGTACCGCAGGATTTTTTAGTGCGGTCCGCGGTAGTGCGGTATTTTCAGAAAGTTTGAGGTAGTGCGGTAGTGCGGTACTTTTTTTGTGATGCGGTACTACCGTACTATCGCACTAAGTACCGCACTTGCCCACCACTGCAGTATCTCTTACTCTCATATGTTACCTATAGGTAATATATGAGGGAAAAATAGGTGTTGGGACTCTGTGGCAGAGCAGAGGGGAGGAAAGGACCCGCGGACCCGAACACCCAAACGGACTATTTGAAATGGTTTGAATATAGCAGAAAAATCCCTGTCTGAGCGAGGCTCGACCCTCTGCCTGCCAAGCCGTGAAGCTTGGCAGCGCAGAGCTTTTAACCTCAGAGTTACGGAGCGGTGCGTGTGGGGGGGTTGGAAGTTTTTTGTTTGTTTGTTTGTTTGTTTGTTTGTGTGTGTGTGTGTGTGTGTGTGTGTGTGTGTGTGTGTGTGTGTGTGTGTAGTCACCTTCATCTTTAGCTTGTATCATTTGCCAGTATGGCAAAGGTCTTTTTCGTCCCTAGGATTTCCATTCTTTGATATCTTGCGGAGAACTTTTAACCACTGAAATACATAGCGGTGTAAGTTTTTGCCTAATTGTTCTCACCTGATTGTATTTTTACAGGATTGAGCAAGCTCGCATTGTCCCGATCTTTAAACCATTTTGTCATACAATTCTTTAACCCGTCCGTGCGATTGGCATGGATTTCGCCTTCACTGTTAGCCTGGTAAAATAGAGCCCCAGGTTTTTCTCTGCCTCTGTGGTGGATAGTGGAATGTTTCCCATGTGGTATTGGTGTGCTGGATATCCCCTCCCAAGGTGCAGGACTTTACATTTTTCTTCATTAAATTTTAGCAGCCACTAGTTGCTCCACTCCTGTAGCTTGGTGAGGTCTTTTTGTAGGAAATCCGCAGTCAAGGGGTTAAATCTGTGAATGCGTTGACACAAATAATTTTATCTGGTAATGCATTCTATTGATATTTAGCCCTATTTGAAAAATTGAATTTTCTTACATCCTTATCACCTGTTTTCTTGAATATTTTTCGACTGTGTCCTCTTGAAGTTAATTTCCCATGTGATATATATTCCTTTATGTCTATCTTCTCCTTTCCTGTGGCACACTTATACAACATTATCATGTCTTCCTACCTTCTTCTCTCCTCCAGGGTTGGCAGGTTCAGCTTCTCCAGTCTTACTTCATACGTTAAATCTCTTACGCTGGGAACCCATCGCGTAGCAGCCCTTTGTACTTTTTCAATCTTCTTAATATGTTTTTTTTTCAAATGGAGATTCCAAACTGCTGCTACATATTTTAGAGTTGGTCTTCTATATGATATGATTATCTTCCTCATTATATCCTCATTTTTTTTACGTCCTGGCCTATGGCGCCGGTAGGCTTTCTATGGGGGCCTGGTGGTCGGCCTGAGCCCGTCATGGCGCAGACAAGTGTTTATAGTGGCACCATCTATTCTTGGCTCATGCTGCCCTCCGGAGCTCATTCTTGATTTCCCTAGGACAGTTCCTCTAGAGTCCACTTTCCCAACCTTAGGGTCGCGACCCCAAGTGGGATCGTCAAGCGTTTTTCCTGGGGCCGCCAAGACCTCAAAATATCAAACATGGTGTTATTATATCATAAAAACACAAATACAACTAAACTAGTGGGGTCGCGGCCATGTCTAGAGGTGCATGGTTGGGGTGGCCTGAAAAAAAGGTTGGGAATCACTGCTCTAGAGTCTAGACTCTAGAGTCCGGGTTCATAGGTGGTCTTCAGGACAGCATGTGGGTATTCTTGGGCAACTCGGCGGTGACTGAAAAGTCTCTGGTGGTAAAGGCAAATGCGGGAACGGCACGCTAACCACTCAGCCACCGCAATTCTTATGTTTGCCAATAATATATTCATAACCCTTGTTTTTTTCTTTATATGGTCTGTTGTAAAAAATAGGTAGTCGGTTCCACGAAAACTGGCGGAGATTTTCCTTCAGGGGTGGACTCACGGGCTTGGCATCATTGCTTGAGTGACGGTCTATTGGTATATTAATGTAGTTATTCTTATAATCACTCTTCCTTATGGCTATTTATTAGTTTATTTCCAACATATAATAGAAACGTATTTCAGGATTATAATGACAGCGCGATGAAAGAAATGAGAAACTTCTTGCCTTAGGCCAATGTTTACGTTAGGACTCCGTAGCATCATTATACACATTATGACTAAAAAAATATCAAGAAATCTTACAGTAAATGAGTTAATTAACGAATGACTGTGTAGCACTTTGTAGTAGTAAAAAGTAGTAAAAAAATAGTCTTGCTTTAACAGTCACTTCAGTCGCTGGACATTGTCCGTTTACGTGCAGTTCCGACTTAGTTTTGTTATGAATGTCGTTTAAAATTTATTTATAATCGATAGTTCAAAAGGCACATACTTATCAGTAAAGATATAATTGCATTAGTTTTTTATCGGTGCAATCTGTTACCTTACAACTCAATAAGGGTTTTGGTATGAATACAAAGTCAATTTTATGCGCGTTAGAACAAGTTAAGAATACGCCAATGAGGACGCAGCACCATCACCCAAGCAATGATGCCAAGTCCGCGAGTCCATCCTTGCAGGCTTAGGCCCGCCAGGTCTGGTGGAACAGATTATAGTGTCATGTTGTTAATTGTCACTCCCAAATCTTTTTCTTTTTCTGATATTTGCAAATCTGAATTTCCCAACTTAAATTCTCTTGTTACTTTTCCCAAACTTTTTTACATGACATTTATCCTCGTTGAATGGACCGTATTGGCTATACAGGCAGCGCCACATGTGGCCACTCAACTCCAAGCTGAGTTTTCCATAGAGTTCAAGTTATATACTAGAGTGCGACTGAGACTGTCTCAGGGATACACGGCCATGATGCCGCCGTCACCCCAAGCTGATGATTGCACACACTTCACTCCTATCCGATTTCAGTTTTTCTCTATGTCAAATAGTAGAGTCAGGAAATCGGGTAGGAGTAAAGTGTGTGCAGTCGTTGGCTTGGAGCGGTGGCGGCACTAAGGCCTTGACCTTGTATCCTGGAGGCAACCTCGGACGCACTCTAGTACGTAACTTGAGTTCTATGGAAAGTACTGCTTTGACAGTTCACTGGGTAGCCACGTATGGCGCTGCCTGTATAGCCAATACGGTCCAGTCTGCCACTTGACAGTCCATTCATAGTGCTTGTTTAAGTCTTCTGCAATTTTCCACAAGAGTCTCTGTTTGTGATTCTCCCATGGAGTGCCCTTGCACATTTTGGTAGCGAGTATCCTAACGCAGTCTCTCATGCTTGCATCACATTTTCTTTGTTGCACCACATTTTCCGTTCGTCGCGTAAATCTACATAACAAAGTTCATGTCGAACAAACGTACAAAGATGATTTATCATGGACGCGAAAGTTGTCAAGGCCGGCAACGGTTATTTTGTTTTTAGTATAATTTTTCATCCCACCCGTCTCTCTCTCTCTCTCTCTCTCTCTCTCTCTCTCTCTCTCTCTCTCTCTCTCTCTCTCTCTCTCTCTCTCTCTCTCTCTCTCTCTCTCTCTCCGTACATACATGCCAACATACATACATGTCTGCATACATATATGCATAAATGCGTACATACATACATATTGTATTTAGGGTTTTTAAATCAGTATGATTAAGAATATTGTACACAATAAGATAAGAAGATTTATCGGTTTCATTGCGACATAAAGCCTAGGATTCCTAGCATGGGAGGCGGTGGCTGAGTGGTTAGCGTGCCGGCCCCGCATTCAGTGCGCTGTCCATGACGCGGGATCGAATCCGCTGTTAACCACCTGTGACTTTTCAGTCACCGCCGAGTGGCCCAAGACCATATGTAATGCCGGGATGTGAAGGCCGGAGAAGAAACTTAGAAGTATAAGGAAAAGAAGTAGGTTAAGTCATTATAAGTGATTACAAGTAGTTGTAAGTGAGCATAAGTAGTTGTAAGTAATTATAAGTCACTGTAAGGCCATCATAGATATGTAAGAATGTAAGTAGGTATTCTTAATCACAACCCATAACAAAATACATCCCCCCCCCTCAGACTACAATTACACCATATGGCGCAATACCACGCCAAGACTTTCCCGCCAGAGAACTTAGCGTCTGTCGTCCCTCCCTTTCCCCCCCTTCCCCCTACCAGCGCACGCACCTCGGAATTGTTACCAGCCCTTGCTTGTCAATCCCCTATCAGTTAAAATCATCCACCCTTGCATAGATTTTTTCCGCTGCTCCACATGAAATTTCGTCACCTTGCACGTTAAGAAACCATACCCATATATAAACTAGCCTAGTCTTCCCTTCATTTTGAATTAAAACGTGATAGATTATAAATTAGCTACTTGAGCCCCTTGTCTGCGCGACGGGGCTGCCCCAGGACGGGTATAAAAACACGGAGGAGCGTTTCCCAAGGAGACTCGAGGCTCATCCGCTGTGTTTTACAGATCTGGCGCCCCCATTCTCTGCCACACCCACATACCTACACACCCACACACACACACACCATATACCTACACGAACCCGTGATTCTTTCCCGATGTGTTCTTTTAGTTGTTAATCTCAATAATTCTCTTTTTTTCCGCGGTAGGAGCTGTAGGAGAGAGCCCTGTATGCGTTCTTGGAGCCATACCAGGGGTAGGAACGGGGAGTCGAGTCCCCCTTACAATTCCCTCCTGTACCCCCTATTGCGGGAAATATTGTGGGAGTATATAGGCCAGTAATCCGTGCTTTATCTGTAGTGTAAGAAGTGTTGGTGAAATAAGAGGCTGTATGTTTGGTCTTTACGACGGAGATGGTTCTCGTCGTGTATGGGTTTCTCCGGAAATGTAACGTTCCCCCTCTCTGAGTCTCTTTCATACATCATATGTACATATGGTTTTACAATAATTGTACACCCGCACAAGGGTAAAGATTTCGTGGAGAATCTTCAGCCTTATTCTGGTTACCATTGTGAGAGGAGAAAACTAGAAATCAGTCGTGTCCATTCGCCCACTTCCGTCAGTTTCGGGTAAATCATGCCTTCAATGAGGAATTAATTGTAAACCGTGTCGCCAGGCATGCCTATGTATTACCTTCTAAACTAAGTCACAGGAATAAATGTAAGGACTCCTATATATAGGCCTTTATTTCTTGTCACTCCCCGTTGTGAGATTTGTCTGGCCGGCTGTGAGTTAAACTAACCATTTACCGCCTCCGAGTCTGCTCCGCTCACCTCGCTACCCTGCCCAAGGGATCAGAGTCTCGCTCTGGGTCATTTTAATCCTTCATTAAATCCTTAGTCCTTTATATACACACACTCTTAAGGTTCCCAGTGAGCTACCGGTGACATAGTTCATCGGTAGATCTCTGGGTGGTGGCAGCAAAACTACCCCCATGGTGAGTCCCCCTTGTTTTTCCCCAGATATCCATTAGTTGAACTTCCTTTTTTTTTAACATCATTTAGTGCCCCGAATTTCCGGGCACGACACATAGCTTAACGTTATCGCGGTAAGTTATCGCGATACTTTATCACTGATAACAAAATCGGGTTATCGGCCATCCGCTACTTATTTAAATATATATCGGTATCTTCGTTACTTTTGTAACCAAACCAGCGATAATCGCTACTTTTTTCCGCCTCTCAGAAAAAGAAAGAAAAAAAACGTTGTTTCTTCCCTACTGCGCATGCGTGGCCCGGGCGCCAGGTGTTGTATGAAAAAACTTCGGGGTATGAAATATCTTCGGTGAAGAGATTTCATACTTAGATCATCAACATTAAAAGACTAGGTTATTTTTTTTATGTTAGACTCAAAAATCAATATATCAAAGAAAAAAATAATTTAACTTTGCCCCCAAAATGATTATTCACTGCCTCAAATTTGATATTCCATATTCGTTTGTGAGCATGCCATGGTATTGAAGGTACCCGGTGTTGTGGTATTTGGTGTCCCATCTTCAACAGCTGGCGCTTTTGTTTACAGACACTGATCTCTCGTGAACTGCGCATGTTCACACCAGTAAGCGTAGCCCTGCACAGTCTCACAAAGCTTTTTAACACATTAAGAGTTGCTGGAAGGCTGAATCAGACATACAGTACCACCATCATCGCTGTTTCTAGAACGACACTGTACATATAAATACAACTCGTACAGAGTGTCGTTCTAGAAACAGCGGGGATGGTGGTAGTGGTACTGTATATCTGATTCAGCCTTCCAGCAACTCTTAATTACAATTTAAAAGCTTTGTTATACTGTACATGTCTACGCTTGCTGGTCTGAGCCTGCGCAGTTCACGATAGACCAGTGTTTGTAAACAAAAGCGCCAGCTTTTGACGGTGGGAACGCCAAATAACACAACACCGGTTCAGGCGTTTCTAGTATTACCGTCCATAGGTACGTCTCAACGTGTGGTTTTCAGGTTTTGTAAGTTTTCTAAAATACAGATAATGAAAATGTGAATTCATCTATGTTTTTTATTTGAAATATCAATATAGTATCGTTTTCGCCTATCGGACTTATCGCTAGCTAGTATCGGAATTGTGAATTTATATCGGGTATCGGTTATCACTTATCGCCTATATTTGTGTCTCCAGTTAACGAATATCGGTTATCACCGATAAGGTTTTCCATTATTAGTTATCGGTTATCGGGAATAAGGTTTTCTGTTATCGTGCCCAGCTATGCCCAAGACTACCCACATGCTGTCCTGAAGACCACCTATCAACCCGGACTCTAGAAGAAGCTGTGCAGCGCAAGTGAAATCAAGAATGAACTCCGGGGGCATGACCCAATAATAAGGGCGCCACTATAAACAATTGCCTGCGTCATGACGGGCTCGGACCGACCATCAGGCCCCAACGTAATAGCCTACCGACGCTATAGGCACATGTGAAAAAAGAAAAAGAAAAAAAAAAGCATATGTAAAACAATATTATTGTATATTATTCAACAAAGCAATGTATTAGTCAAAGGTAAGTATATATATATATATATATATATATATATATATATATATATATATATATATATATATATATATATATATATATATATATATATATATATATATATATATATATATATATATATATATATATATATATATATATATATATATATATATATATACAGCAGAGGAGACAGTTCAAGGGCGTAAAAAAAAATGAAAAAAAAAAGCCCGCTACTCCTCAATAGAGTAGAGAGGAGTGGCCAAAAAGAGAAATCAATTTCGGGAGGAGAGGTGTCCTGATGCCCTCCTCTTGAAAGAGTTCAAGTCGTAGGCAGGAGGAAATACAGATGAGGGAATATCGTTCCAGAGTTTACCAACGTGAGGGATGAAAGAGTGAAGATGCTGGCTAACTCTTGCATAAGGGGTTTGGACAGTATAGGGATGAGCTTGATCAGAAAGTCGTGTGAGGCGAGGCCGCAGGAGGGGGGGAGGCATGCAGTTAGCAAGTTCAGAAGAGCAGTCAGCGTGAAAATATCGATAGAAGATAGAAAGATCGGCAACATCGCGACGGAATTTAAGAGGTAACATGGAAACATGGAAATGCAGGCAACAGAAAGCCTATTGACTCATTACGAGGTCGCCCGCTCTGGTGATTTAATCTGCTCGACAGCCACTTGGGGCTTGAGGAGCAGATGAAAGCACCTCGATATTGAGGAGCAGATGGAAGCGCCTCGATATTTAGTTTACTCCCGACGCAGCGAAGTGACGGTTGATTCGATATTTGAAGAAGTTGATGGTATTCGCATTTACTACTTTTGAGGGAAGACTGTTTTAGTGGCGGATGACTCAGTTTGAAAAGAAACTCCTTCCAATGTCTGTGTTACATCGACTCGACTGAATGGGTAAACCGTTATTTCTAGTTCTTGAGTTGGTTGAGTTGAATTTGGAGTAATCGACGTTATTGAATTTTTTCATGTACTTGAAGACTTGAATCATATCCCCTCGAAGGCGTCTTTTCTCCAATGTAAAGAGATTGAGTCGCTTGAGTCTTTCCTCGTACGGTTGAGCCCTTAAAGTTGGAATCATCTTCGTGGCGCGTCGTTGAATCCTTTCCGGTAAATCAATGTCCTTTCTGTAATTAGGAGACCAGAATTGCACTGCATACTCGAGGTGCGATCTTACCATGGAATTATACAAGGATAACATCACGTCTGGCGTTTTACACTCGAAGTTCATCGCTATGAACCCGAGCATAGTGTTGGCTTTGTTATATGCTTTTTTACAGTGACTCGCGTGTTTCAGATCACTGCTGATAGTGACTCCAAGATCCTTTACCTCCTGCATCGCCTGCAGAGGTTTTCCATTCATGATGTATGTGTGGTTACTGTTAAAGGACATTTGCCATTTTTCCGACCATTCGATAATGTGATTGAGGTCTTTCTGAATGATTTCGCAGTCGGTCTTTGCGAGGGCCTTTCCACCCACTTTGGTGTCGTCAGCATTTAAGTCCTGATTCTAGGTCATTGATATATATGATAAAGAGAATGGGTCCCAGCACTGACCCTTGAAGCACTCCACTAGTGACTGGCAGCCAATCGGAAGGCTGTCCGTTGAGTAATACTCGTTGTTTTCTGCCGGTGAGCCAATCTCTTATCCACGCGATCAGATTGGCTCCAATGTCCGCCGAGTGCAGTTTCTTAAGGAGTCGCTCGTGCGGTACCTTGTCGAAGGCTTTCTGAAAGTCCACGTATATAACATCACTGGGGATGTGGGCATCCCAGTTCTTATATATACCTTGGAAGAAGTCTAATAAATTCGTTAGGCAAGAGCTCCTGTTCCTGAAGCCATGCTGAGTGTCGGAGATTATAGTCTTGTTTCTAGAAACTTAACAAGTTTGTCTCTAATAATCTTTTCAGTATTTTCCTGCCACTGATGTCAAACTTATGGGCCTGTAGTTTAATGCAACGCTTTTGTCTCCTTTTTTGAAAATCGGTGTTACGTTCGCCATCTTCCAGTCTTCCGGGACCTTGTTCAGTTGAACTGACCGTTTGAATATGTTAGTGAGTGGCTGAAGTATTTGTTGTTTAAGCTCTTTTAATAACCGCGGGGACTGTCCCGTTGACTTGTTCGTGTCGAGTTTGTCCAAGTACTTTTTCACTTCTTGGGCACATATTGAGGCGTGATTCCCCTCGGCGGGTCAGGGCTCTCGGGAATGGTTTCGGTGTCCTCGACTGTGAATACGGATGCGAAGTTACTGTTGAGGATTCTGGCCATCTGTTTACTGTCCTGCGTTAGAGATCCAGTCTCATCTGTCAGGGGACCAATATTGGATTTTACTTTCTTTTTCGAGCTGATGTATGTGAAGAATTTTTTGGAGTTGGTTTTGATGTCGCGCGCTATTTATTTTTCATAGTTGCGTTTACTACTCCGAATAAGGGTGCGACAAGCTCTGAGGCTGGTGTGGTACTCTTTTTATTTTTCTGGTCATCCATGGTGGTTCTACAGCACCATTTACTCGCCTGGATTTCGTAGGCACTGTAGCCTTCTCTACCCCCAAAAGCTTGTCTTTGAAGTCGTTCCACACGTTGTCAATTGTATTGTCGGTGAGGTTAAGTTGGTCCCAGGTTGTAGAGGGAAGCAGCTCACGGGCTAGGTTGAAATTTGCTTTTTTGTAGTCTGGTATCACTGACTGATTGTCTACGAGTTTGTAACTTATGTTGACATTAAAATGGATTAAGTGGTGATCGCAACCATTAATTTTCTCACCAACTTCACAGTCGCGAATGGGGTCGGGGTCACTTACTACTACCAGATCCAGCAAATTGTTTTCCCTTGTCGGTTGAGTTACAAGTTGAGTGAGGAACGAATCCTCCACCATTTCTAAAAGCCTGTAGCCCTCTTGATCTCCAGTCAAATGTCCCCAGTCAATGTCTGGGTAATTGAAGTCCCCAACTATTATTGCTTCTTTGTTTTGTGTCAGGGAGTGAAGCTCTTCGTACCGGGCAGTGTCATCGGCTGCCTGTTTTTTTTTATTATTCGCGGTTATTTCCACATAGACGGAATAATAATTATCTGCGTCCTGTTTATCTATTTCTATGGCAGGGAGCGTACTTTTAACGTAGCAAATTTCTCCTCCTCCTTTCTTGTGTTTTCGGTTTTTGTGGAAGCTTTCGTACCCGGGGAAAGACAGTTCGGATACAAGATGTGCAGAGTTGGCCCAAATCTCTGTGATGGCCACCACGTCTGGTTTCTCTGTTGCAATATACGCCCTAATTTCGTCCATTTTGGGTATTAAAATTCGTGCATTTGTGTTCAAAACAGAAATGTGACCCATGTTTTGCCCGCGACGAGTCGCATCAGTTCGCTTGTCGGAGGCGTCGTGGTTTACATAGAGTCTTGTAAGCCGCACCGACGCTGCTGGTTGGTTTATCAAGGGCTGCCTCTGCCCAGCCCTCGCCTGCAGTTTTTTTAAAAGGCTTTTCGAAAAGCTTTAAACTGACTCGTCCAGAAGCCTCCCAAAACGCGCCGAACCAACCTCATTCAGGTGAAGCCCATCGCTTCGATATAAATCTGGGCGCTCAAGGAAGTGATGCCAGGAGTTATTGAAAGCTACGCCTTCGTCGTCACAAATTTCCTTAAGACTAGTATTGATGATGCACGCTTTGCTGTTGAAACCTGCGTAAGCGCTGATTCTAGGAAGAATTCCAGAGACAATGACGTGAGGAGACTTAGTCTTGTATTGACGAATAACTTGACGGTATTTGGATAGTAGAGCCTGAAGTTGAGTAGACTGAACGTCGTTTGTCCCCGCGTGAATCACCTCAACTGTGTCTTCCTTCGCGCTTTCCGTGACAACATCGACAACTGATGTAATGTCGTCCAGTTTGGCTCCCGGAATGCAATAACGCCTCCGCGTCGCTGTGTTACGTCCGCAGAATTCCAAGAATTGACCTCTACCAGCGAGTCCCCTACAACTCTAACAGATGTTTCCAGCTTGTCTACGCTCCAAAACTGTCTGATCTACGCAGACAAGAGCAGGAAGAATCGTTTTGCGGCGCCTGGAGGTTGAAGCGTCAAGAGGGTTAGCAGTGGGGGGGAACAAGGGTGAGTCGAGAGACGAGGAGGAAGAAGTGGTAGGGGGACAAGCGGTTGACTGGGGGGGAGTAGAGGAGGAGGGGGAAAAGGAGCGAGAGGAGGGAGCAGATGAGGAGGAGGGATGGGCGGAGGAGGAAATGGGGGAAGAGGAAGGAGAGGAGGAAGAGTCGTTGGTGGTGATGGTGGCATGAGTGGGGGAGGGTGAGGGGGTGAGGGTGACGGCGGGGGTAGTGCAGTAAAGTGAAGACAACGTGAGGTTCATGGGGGAGCAGACTGAGGTGGAAGGGGAAGAAGGACCACGGGTGTCAGCTGCCAGCGGTAGTGTGGTGGAGGAGGGCGCGGGAGGGAGGGAGTGGAATGGAGTGGAAATGGAGGAGGCGGAGGGTGGGGTGGGGGCGGATGAGGGGGGGTCTGTGGTTTGACGAAGGAGATCAGAGTAAAGTGGTGATGAGTTCTTTGGTGTTGGCAGTGAAGGGAAGGCCGTCAGAATCTCCCTAAGGAATTTATTTTCATTTTTAAGTTCTTCGTTAGATTTCTCCAAGACCAAGACCCTCTTTTTTTCATTTTACAGTGTCTACAGACATTGAGGACGTCATCGGCGTCGTTCCGGAAGTTACCCTTGTTGAAGTACTGTTTGCTGAAACGTCCCTCGCAATTTTGGCATTTGATTAGTCATCGGCATGGCTACTGGATTATTAAGACTAATTTAATTTACAAAAAACAAGATCAGATTCTTAAGCGCTAGAAAGCAACAGACCAAAAATTATACAGCCGCGGAGGTGTGATGTGAAGACGTAAGTCAGTAATGTGCGTGTGGGACGCACACCTGCCGTCGACTGGTCGGGTACGAGGTCAGATCCCGGGAGAGGAGGGATTTAGTTCGTTCAGTGTTTTGTGGTGGTTGCCAGGTATTAGTAAATTTCTTTATTCGCGGGGAATTAAAGTAATTCTCTAAGTAAGTTTGTATCCAGTATTTTTGTTATAACTTCAGTAAGAGGAGGAGAGCTGATGAGACGAAGAGCCTTAGACTCCACTCTTTCCAGAAGAGCTGTTTTGAGTGGAGCCCCCCCCACACGTGAGATGCATACTCCATACGAGGGCGGACAAGGCCCCTGTCTATGGACAGCAACTGTGCGGGGAAGAAGAACTGGGGGAGACGATACAGAATGCCCAACCTCGAGGAAGCTGATTTAGTGAGAGAGGAGATGTGAAGTTTCCAGTTAAGATTTTGAGTTAAGGATAGACCGAGGATATTTAGTGATGAAGAAGGTGACAGCTGAGTGTTGTCGAAGAATAGGGAATAGGTGTTTGGAAGATTGTATCGAGTTGATAGGTGGAGAAATTGATTTTTTGAGGCATTGAAGGACACAAGGTTCCTTCTACCCAAATCGGAAATGACAGCAAGGTCTCAGGTTAAGCGTTCTGCAGCCTCCTGTCTGGAGTCATGTACTACCTGTTGTGATGGCCTTCTATTGAGAGAAGTTGAATAATGTTGAGTGAAGTCGTTGGCGTGTAAGTGGACAGGACAGTTTGTTATGGAACGAAGATCATTGATGAATAACAGGAAGAGAGTGGGTGATAGGACAGAGCCCTGTGGAACACCACTGTTGATAGGTTTAGGGGAAGAACAGTGACCATCTACCACCGCAGAGATAGAACGGCCCGAAAGGAAACTGGAGATAAAGGAACAAAGAGAGCGATAGAATCCGAAAGAGGGCAGCTTAGAAAGCAAAAATTTGTGCCAGACTCTATCGAAGGCTTTCGATATGTCTAGCGCAACAGAGAAAGTTTCACCTAAACATCTAAGAGAGGATGACCAAGACTCAGTTAAGAGAGCAAGAAGATCGCCAGTAGAACGCCCCTTACAGAACCCATATTGGCGATCAGATAGAAGGTTAGAAGTGGAAAGGTGCTTTTGAATCTTCCGGTTAAGGATTGATTCAAAAGCTTTAGATAGACAGGAAAGCAAAGCTATAGGGCGGTAGTTTAAGGCGATTGGAACGGTCACCCTTCTTAGGCATAGGCTGTACGAAGGCATACTTTAACCAGGAAGG
>NW_026110366.1:0-10000 GCF_024679095.1 Eriocheir sinensis | reverse complement strand
CTGAAATGTGCAGCGAGGAGGTCGGTCTTGGTCTGCTTAGTAATCACCAGGCCACCAGCTGCGGTGTGGAGTTGTGGGACCCTATCCTGGGTGACTGTCCCCTGCCGCTGCTTAACCAAGGACCACCACTGCTTGGGATCGATTTGGTTGTTGGAGGGTCTCTCTCTCTCTCTCTCTCTCTCTCTCTCTCTCTCTCTCTCTCTCTCTCTCTCTCTCTCTCTCTCTCTCTCTCTCTCTCTCTCTCAATGATTCGCCAGCAGGTCGTTGAGTTCTGCGGTAGAGTTCCTCGTCGAAGACGGAACTATTGCTATCCTGGTACTGGGATCGACGATGTAACTGCTGCTCTTGAGGAGATCTCCCCACAGGCTACTAATGATTCGCTGTTTGTTATTCACACAGGTACGAACGACGTCACCACGACCCGGTCTGAGGAACTGCTGGGCAAGTACCGTAGGCTCATCCAGCAGTATGAGTCTAAATCCCCTAACATTTTGATTTCAGGAGTTCTACCATGGACGTGGGCGGAAAGCGACTTCTTCAGCAAGGCCTACAGTCTCAACAACCGCTTACAGACTCTTTGCAGAGAGCTTGACGTTGAGTTCTTCAACGCCTGGGACAATATCTACGGACAAAGTGAGCTCATCCACAGGGACGGAATACACCTGTCCCCTATCGGGGCAGCCAGATTCGGAAGGCTCCTAAACGACGCAGTACGTGACACCCGATCAAAAAACGACTCTCCACCCCGCCCGTGTAAATATAAGCCATGCATTGCAACAAACTCGAAACCGTGATCCCGCAAGTACCGCCACCTCTATTACCAAGCCTCTAGATAACTTAAAAATCCTTAGTTTCAATGCGCGTAGCCTAAGAAAAAAGTTTGATGAGCTGAGATGTCTTGCTCTAACAGAAAATATTGCTATAACCGAAACATTTATCGACACCATAAATATTGATTTAAGTTCCGAATACAACATAGATGGCTACAGACTCTTCAACAAAGATCGTGTAAACCGTAGAGGCGGTGGCGTCGCCCTTTTTGTCAAAAGCTATTTGCAACCCACTGACAAAACACCAAGAGACAGTAACGTTGAACATTTGTGCGTGCGAGTAAACAATGCAAAAGTCAATTTAGATACATCTGTCACCTACAGGCCTCCCGAGCAATCACTCGATGACGATCTTGAAATGTACAGCGTTTTAAGCCAGTCACTTAAGTAACAACGACTCACTGATATTAGGAGACTTTAACCTCCCCCATATCGACTTGGGGTACATTTATGTGACTCAGGTACAGAAGGCGAGTCACATAATATGATCGAATTTTTAGAAGATAATTATCTAAGACAAATGGTTTCTGAATCAACTCGACAAAATAACATACTCGACCTTGATATAACTACCCAAGATAACCTAGTCAGTAATGTCACGGTAGGAGAACACCTCGGTTCTTGCGATCATAAATTAGTGCGCGTCGTCATTAGAGCTCAAACATTAGTGACTGAAAATAAAGTAAAAGTGCCCAATTTCAAAAGAGCTAACTTCGTAGAAATCCGACAAAAACTAACAGAAATACAATTATCACATTACGGCAATGTAGAGGAAGCCTGGCTAAGCTTTAAAAATTATTTACTCACTCAGCAGAACACATTCGTCCCCTTGTGCGAGAAGCGAAATAACACTAATAAAAGCCCACCTAGGTTTAATAGGGAAATTAAACACTCAGTCAAGGAGAGAAATTGTCTTACAGGTTAAAGAAAGAACAAAACACGCCCGAAATATTAGGCTTTATCATGACGCCAGGCGACGAGCGAAAAGACAAATCAGGCAAAGCGTAGATATAAAGAAAATATTGCAGCCAACTGTAAAAATAATCCGAAATCTTTCTTCAGTTACATAAACAACAGAAAGGCGACAGTGCACTAGTGACTGACAGCCAACACATTGCAAACCTCTTAAACAATTACTTTTCCTCAGTGTTTAAAACTAACAGTCTTCCTCCCGCTACCGCCAACACCAGTACTAATGTAAATCTCGAGCATGCATTGCCTAATCTTGAAATAACAACCGAAGAAGTCCTTAAAGCTCTCCATTCACTTAAAACAAATAAAAGTCCCGGACCCGATAAAGTATATCCTATACTACTTAAAGAAACAAAGAGCGAAATAATCTCCTCTCTCACAACCGTATTCAATATGTCCTTGCAACAAGGCATCGTCCCTTCGGATTAGAAAAAGGCTAACGCAATCCGATTTTTAATAGAAAGGAGATAAAAAAAAATACCAGGTAATTACAAACCCATTAGTTTAACTTCAGTTGTAGGTAAGCTACTCGAGAGCATAATTAGAGACAAAATTGTGAGTTACCTTGAAAGCCACTTATTAATTGGGGATTCACAATATGGCTTCCGTAACAAAAGATATCAAACCTATTGACCTTTTATAACGACCTCTTCTCAGTTTATGACGTAACCAACTCATTGGACGTAGTCTATCTTGATTTCCAGAAAGCGTTTGATACAGTCCCACATCATAAATTACTTTATAAATTAAAGCAAATAGGTATTGACGGTCAAGTAAACCAATGGATCGCGAATTGGTTGAGCAACAGACAACAAAGAGTGGTGATTGACGGATTTAACTCAGAGTGGGCACCGGTCACTTGTGGTGTCCTTCAGGGCTCGGTTCTTGGCCCAGTGCTCTTCATTATTTACATCAACGATGTGGATGTTGTACTCAATTGCATTAGTAAATTTGCAGACGACACAAAGATTGGTAACTCGGTTCTCACTGACGAAGACAGGCAAAGCCTCCAAGAGGATTTGCACAAAATTTCAGCTTGGTTGGATAGATGGGAGAGTGCTGCCGCTTTAACGTAGACAAGGTGCCAGGTCCTTCGAGTTGGAACAAGAAATAAAAAGTTCGATTAAAAAGAGGAAATGGGCGGCGTTAAACTCACAAGCGTTCAATGCGTTAAGGACCTGGGGGTCAAAATCGCGTCAAACCTCAAATTCTCACATTAATGTATCGATGCAGCAAATAAAGCGAACAGAATGTTGGGCTTCATTAAAAGAAACTTTTTATTCGAGAATAAAGATGTAATGCTTCCGCTCTACAATAGTTTAGTCAAACCCCACTTGGAATATGCGGTACAGTTTTGGTCTCCCCACCATGCAAAGGACATTGATAAATTAGAAGGTGTTCAGCGTCGGGCAACAAAAATGATCCCTTCCTTGCGCAACAAATCTTACCCTTTCCACCCTTAACATGTTCTCTCTTGAGAAACGCCGCCTTCGAGGAAAACTGATCGAATGTTTTAAAATACTTAATGATTTCGTGAATGTAGACAGAACAAAATTGTTTATGATCGATGATACTTTGCGAACGAGGAACAATGGCATAAAACTCAAATGTAGACAAGTATATTCAGACTGCAACAAATTTTTCTTCACCAACGTTGTAGTGCGAGAATGGAATAAGCTCCCACCTTCAATGGTCCAGTGTAACACAATTGACTCCTTTACAGAAACAAGCTCGACCGACCCCACTTCATTGAACTTAATATTAACTAGAGTAGAAATGCAACGTTTTGGAGCCATCTGATTAATGTAGAATCACTTAGGTTTAAGGACAGACCACCCTAGTCTGGACCATGGGGTCTGTGGTCCTGATTTTCTTTGTAAATCTTTGTAGATCTCTGTCTCTCTCTCTCTATCTCTCTCTCTCTCTCTCTCTCTCTCTCTCTCTCTCTCTCTCTCTCTCTCTCTCTCTCTCTCTCTCTCTCTCTCTCTCTCTCTCTCTCTCTCTCTCTCTCTCTCTCTGAAAATAAAGACAATTTCATAAACATTTTGACTTCATGTAGATAAAATACATTATATTCATACATGGACAAAGTATGTTAGTGAAACCTCACGTTGTTCTGATTGAGCAGAACGTTTCATTGCCAGGTTTCTTTGGCGTTTGGGGCCTTATCTTTAGCGCACCCAGCGCGTTTTCGCCACCTCAACTAGGAGATGTGCACCTCTTGGCATGCCAATATGGGGGCAGAGACACGGAAGTTGAATTGGTATGGAATTTTGCCCCTGCCTGCTCCCTTGAAATGCCAACTGATGGGGATCATGCCCTTAAATAAACTAGCCCCAAAGACGTTGGATAATTGGACTGCATGTAGCTGTTTTTGAAAGAAAGGAGTCCAGAGTTGACTGTATCTTTGTGCAGCTCTCCAAGCGAGGTGAGCGAAAACAGCGCTTAGAGTGCACAAAAGATAAGACCCAAAACATATGAAGAAACTGTACAGCGTGGACGTTCCTGCTTAATGAAAACAACGCGAAGACCTGCTAATATATTTTGTCCATATATGAATATAATGTATTTTCTACCTGAAGAAAAATGTTTATGAAATTGTCATTATTTTCCAAGAGAAGAGAGAGAAGAAAGAAGGGATGACGTCATAGAGTGGGCAGAAGCATGAGAACCAGCCGGCGAATCATCAGGTAAGAGGCTCGCGGGTTATAATCAGTAATAAAGTTGATGCAAATATGGCATGAGCCAGAGTCGTAACAGAAAGTTTAGGAACCACTGTCTCAGAGGAACCAGATGACGCGCCGCGTGGCCGCCTACGTGGAGTATATTCAGAGTTGCCAGCCAGCGGGACTACCACTGATTACGTCTTTGGGCCCCACAGAGAAGCAGCTATCTTTTCAGTATTGAAAATTACCTGTTTTCTTTGCGACATGTAATAATTACACTTCGCCACAATAAGTGATATTATTGTTAATAAAAGTGTAGTTGATCATTACTTACTGTTTTATTGTTATTGATACACGAGGGAGAAAATATATGACCGATGCAAGGTTCTCATCTTTAAGAATCTCTCTTGCATGAAAGCTCTTCAAAATCAGAAGCTGAAATAAACATTGTTAAAAATTATATTTATATTATAATATTTACGGAGTATCTGCGTAAGGGTGTGTCAGTCTCGCCTTCGACGAAATTTATCACCAAAACATTAGGGCGTCAAGCAATTCGACAACCCTCTGCCCCCAACACTGGGGAGGGCCAGGTGTTTAGGTCCCGCCTCAACATATTTCACTCCGACCTCAACTGACTGCAGGTTGTTGTGTGGGGTGGACCAATAGAGACCTTGGGTGGACCGCCTGCCGCTACCTGGAGGCAGAGCAGGTTAAAAGGTGATGACGTTTTCAGGTCAGAAGTTGAGGGCGGAGTGTAGCAACATTGGAAGCGGAAGCTAGTGTGTCGCCCACGAAGATCATACAATGGATGATACCCTTTCTGTATCGAGATGGCTGACGCCCTTATGTTTTCTGATAGAATTTCGTCCCAGAGCGAGGCTGATACACTTCCTAAGCAGGTATTCAACTCAAATATTGTAATATAAATAATTAATAAAAAGTTCAATTCTTCTTGATTTTGCAGGGGCTATCATGCAATATATATTCAAAGAGGAGAATCTTTATAAACCATTACTTTCTCTCAATTGCCGTAAATAAAACAACGAAATAATCAACTACACTTTTTGTCTTTAATAATATCACTGTTGATGATAGTGTTAAGTCCCAGAAAAGCACAGATAATTTACGATAACTGAAAGAAAATTCAAACGTGTGTGAGGCCCAAGACACAATCGGGTAGTGACACCTAACAAGGAATGAATATACCTCATTCGATTTCTGTTGCATGAGACCTCTATGATGATCCCTGCCTCCAAAGCCTCGCTCCTAGTACCTGGGGCGCTCTACAATGCACTCCTCGGCAAAGCTAGGTCCCCACACACACACACGCATACTTCAACAGTTGGAGATTTTATATATCCATCATTTTATGTACTTCATAAACGTTCCAAATTAATTAGGTTAATAAAGATCTTGTTTGTCTAGAACAGTGCACTACATTTAATTTCGTTAGTTATGATATTTTAAGTTTTGTGATATATATGAAAACTGCATTTTTATTAAAAAAAAAAACATATTAAGAATCACTGATCAAATATATGACAATAATTTATTTTAGTTCTTTTAGAAAAAGATTTGATCATGTTTCTATCTTATTTTCATTAAAAATAAGGCAGAAACTGACTGAGACATTTTGAAATATGATTCATAAAGTTCTTTCTAGTGCTCACGCAATATGTGTATTATGTGTAAATTATATTGATATTATTCACGTATTAATGGCGAAGAGATACATTAACTTGGTACTATGAGGACGTTGAAGGGTGGAAGGCATCTGGATCTATATCGGAAACAGATGTGCTGAAAGCCGAAAGTGAGAATCATGAATCCATGGGTTACCTTGCTTTGTGGTGTTAGCAATGCGTAACAGTTCGATACCATTCGCCTTGACTAGTAAAGGGATTTGGTCCTCCTTATCTGGAAAGGAAAAGGAGACCGACAGAACAATTATACTGCTCATTGTGCCGGATAAGATGCTCGCTCATCTGCTGCTGATGCGAATTTGACCTTATCTGCTAAAGTTTCAGAGACTTGAGCAATCCTGGTTCACTCCCGACAAATCAGTAACTGACCTGATCCTAGCACTTCGAGTCTTTATGGAACGCCGACGTGAATTTCGACAGGGGCTGCTCGCAGCCTATGACGACCTCAGGAAGGCTTTTGACTCATTGCATCGTGAGGCACTTTGGGACATTCTGCGGATACGTGGGATTCCTGCAAGAATTATTGAGCTGATGACTAGCCTACACTCTGGGACTGAGAGTTCTGTGGAGTAAGGCAGGGGTGCGTCTTTACTCCATAACTTTTCAAGACTTGTATGGGCAAAGTTGTTAATCAAAGTCGTTGCGAAGTATCTGCCGACGACATCATGGTCACTGATCTTGTATTTGCTGATGATGCTGTTATTCTCGTGTAATCGCTGGAAGTCATGGTACTGGCTCTGGAAGTGCTACATAATAAGGCAAAGCCTCTGGGATTGAAGGTCTCCTTGGCCAAAACCAAGGTCCAGTCGTTTGGAGGCTTGCTGGATAACACAGTTCAGTCTGTTCAGGAATGTGGTGAGGATGTCTGTCCCAAAAAATTTCACCTACCTTCCTAGCGTTGTGCATAACAATGGTGAGTCTTATCAGGAAGTCACTCGACGGATTGGCCTGGCCCACAATGTTATGGACTCGCTCAACATGAGTATATGGCGTTGTCGATATCTTTGCAGGCGGACAAAGATTCGAATCTTTAAGATTTGTTTTAGAAAATTTAGAAAGACAAAAAAGCAAAGCTATAAGACGGTAGTGAGGCATTAGAACTTTCACCCGCCTTAGGCACAGGTTATATGTAGGCATACTTCCAGCAGACAGAAAAGATAGATATTGATAGACCAAAGAGATTTATCAGGCAAGGCTTCAGCACGGAAGCACAGGTTCAAAGGACAATAAAAAGGTGCTCCATCATGTCCATAAGCATTCTGGAAATAGAGGCCAGAGAGGGCATAGGAAGCATTATTCTTAAGAATTTTGATAACATGAGATAGTGAAGTCAGAGGGAGGATGGTAAAGGTAAAGTTGAAGGCATACGCTATGGCTGCGCGTGGCCTCAATCTTCAACGCAATCATCTTCAACTCAATCATCTTCAACGCATTGGCCCTTGAGCCTGTGGTGGGAAGAACCCTTTGTTCCGGGACAGAGGGGTGATATCCGAGTAACTACAGTCTACCTTCCCCAGGTTTCCCTAAATACCCATTTATCGACCAGCCCGAAAGGGAGAATGAAAACCTGGGTATGTTGCACGTCGACTGCCTGGGCAGGAATTCGAACCCAGGCACACTAGCCACTGCACCTAGCAGGCTTGGCGGAGGAAGAATGAACACTGACCTCCTCATGTTCTAATAAACAATATTGGAAAATAGGAAATTAATATAAACCCTGCCGAACATCCCTCAAGGTGAGAATGTCCACAGTTGTTTCCTGCACGTCCACCTGCTTCAGTCTGCTTCCATAGGTGGGCGGTGAAGGCTGTGACGCTGTTGATCCGGTAACTAACTAAGCTTTTTGGTGAGCCAGGTCGAGGGTTATTTGAGATCACGGGGTCCTGGGTGATATGAGGTCAGGTTGTGGACACTGCAGAGGTCAGGAGTCGTGTATTGGGGTCAGTATTGGCAATGGTTAAATCAAATTGATTTAATCATATGATTAAATCATTGATATTTTTATTAAAATCATTATTTTTATTATTATTTTATTTTTGACTAAAAGCATTCCATAAGTTAAATGATGTGCTCCAAAGATGGTAAAGTAAAACAACCTATTCATGTGCAATGATTTATTTATTCTCTTCAAAGTATATACTAAAAAAATCCTACATTATTATATCCTCTTGCGGAAATGTTGCCAACTTGCCATATGTTTTTTACTAGGTAAAAAATCATCCTCCTTTAGTCTTTACTAACTTGGCAGGCAATGTATCATAATAACAACCAAGGTTAGCAACCAAACCGTAACAGAATAAAATTCGATATTCTTCTCTATGGTAATAATATGCTGTCATGAAAATGGCAGCCTCAGGCAACTCTGTCTGTCCTAAACCTGGTCCTGCACCATCCACAAACATGTATTGAACAGGCATGTGTCTGAATCCTTGACTGTGCTCAGACTTAGAGCCGTAAACACTTAAACTTAAAGTAACCCATGGAGACTTTTAAGTCACTCAGGAGTAAATATATATATATATATATATATATATATATATATATATATATATATATATATATATATATACACACATACATATATATAAATATTTAGAGTATAAATGGGCAGGAGATTTTCTCGTAAACATGTTTCATTAAAAGTGATTGTCAGTTCAGCGGTGATTATTTTCTTTCAGATGTTCTCTTTTGTCTAAGGAGGTCTTATTCTCTTTAGGGAGTTTGTTGATGGTATCCTGTAGGTATCATCTGCGTAGCCAGATCGCGATGTCGGGTCCTGGACCCTTCTTCAGTGGCGTTGGGAGTGAGTGTGTCCATCTCAAGGTGTGAGAGGAGAATGACCGCGCGGGGCTGCCTTTATACGGCTGGCTCCCCGGGGTTCCTCGCTGCCTCGGCTCCTGATTGGCTGAGCGTTGCCTGCTGGACACCTTTCCTCATGCTTGGAAGAGCCTGCAGATCTTGTTGTTGGATGTTAAGATTTGGCTCCATATCCTTGATGTATAACGCTTCTAAGATGGGCAGGCGTCTGTAGTCGTTGCATGTTGTAATTATTTCGGTATTTTCTTCCAGAGTTTTTCTTGTAAGTTTCGTCTTATGTACTTGCTCAGTGTGGGTCTTGGGCGCTCCTGATGCAAGGTGATAGCTGAGTCGTCTGCTTAATCTCAGTGTCGTCATGCCGATATAGGTTGATTGAAGGCTGCACAGTTCCCTTGGTTGCAAGTGAACCTATATACAACATGTGACTGTTGAGTATTCTTTTTGTCGACTGCTGGGCTGTTTCGTAGTAGGAGATGGCTGGTCTTCTTACTTCTGTAGTAGATGGTGAGGCTTATTTTCTTTTCTGGGTTGGTGGGAGTGACGTTTTTCTTGACGATTTGGCGCATTATACGCTCGTCTTCTTTGTAATTTGTGGAGAAGTGTGCTTTATAGTAGAGTTTGATGGGCTCGTTCTTCTCCGCCGTGTCTTCTTTTTTCACAGTACCATTTGTCCACGGTCTTCTTAACTTGCTTTTCAATGTCGTTGGTGTTGAATCCGTTGCTGAGGAGTACATTGGTTGATCTGCTTATTTCTCCATGGACTTCTTTCCACGTGCTGCAGTGGGTGATAGCTCTTCTGATGTAGGCGGCAATGGTAGAGTCTTTGTATCGCTGAGGGCACTCGCTTCTACCGTTGAGACACTGGCCATTGTTCGTCGGTTTTACGTAGACGTTTGTGGAGAAGTTTTCTTGGTTCTGGGTGACGAGTACGTCCAGGAACGGCATTTTCCCCTCGGCGCTTCTTTCTATTGTGAACTTAAGTCCTGAGATCTCTTGTATGCAGGTAAGT
>NW_026110365.1:117500-129166 GCF_024679095.1 Eriocheir sinensis | reverse complement strand
GCTCCACACAGGTGCCTCGCCCGCAAATCGTTGGTAGTCTTGGGGGAGTAGCGGCGGCTGGGATGCCCAGGGGCGGCAAGGGAACGTGATCAGGCGTATATCTATGTGGAGCGGAGAAGAGGAGAAGTGGGGAGAGGAGAAGGGAAGGGCGAAAGTAGGTCGGGCTCCCTACACCCTCAGACTAACGGTTCGCCGCGGCCTGGCGTTCCGCATTCCGATTGATGAACAGGACCGAAATTTCTGGCCGCAACAAGAGACGCATCCTCGGCGTCTGGCGAGGGCGAGGCGAGCGCGGCGCCCTTGGCCTCGTCCTCGCCGATGTGGAGGTTCCCGGGGCGTCGCGCGCGGAGCTTATGGGCCGCTGACAGTCCGCGTGACCGCCCTGATTAATGAGGGAGCGGCTGGGTGATCATTTTCTTTGCCTCGTGCATCAGTCACACGCAGGTTCCTGGTGAAGTATTGGAGGCTCAATGCTTGTGGCTCGATGCTTGTTTTATGATTGTATTGGGACAGGTTTAGCTGTGACCTTTGAACGAAAAGGACACTTGACCATGCTACTTTACCACCTGTAGCACTGATTAAAGGTGTTGGCGTGTGTTTGTAAAGCTCGTATCAGTTTGTGCTCATTTTGGGTGCTGCCAATGGCGCCGTCAGAACTCTTTAGACTCTCAGAAGACAGAGTCGTGGAAAACTACCAGGAATTATAGGGTTTATCTTTCTTGTACTTCTCTGTATATGCTGTTGAAGAGGCGAGCAGCGAGAACTGGTCGATTCTCTTTGTAATTCGTTTCCAGTTTACATAAAATAGAAGCTCGCATGTGATGGAGAGTGAGCTTATAGCGGCTCCAACTTTTTACCGTCAGCTCTATGTTATCTGTATCTAGCCATTGAGTGGCGCAGAGCGAATTTTCTGTTTTAGTGTCTGCCGTGAGGAATGACTCGCTGTTTGGAATTTATGTGAAATGAATGACCGTCTCCTATAAGCCCATCAATTAAAGTACCAGAGCCAGGTGATCATTACGTTATTTCCTCGTGCCACTATAATGTCATAGTTGCTAATTAAGGTGTTGGTGTCATTAAGGGCTTGTTACATGTTTAGTCTGATTAAATTATGATCAGACTGAAGCTGACCTCTCTTCATTTTTTTTCTTTGTCGGAGCAGCGTCTGGACGGAATGAAGGAGGAGGATCAAATAATGGAAGGAAGGAAGGAAGAAGGAAATGAAGAGGCCTTTTGTTTCTGTTATTTTTGTTTTTGTTTGTCTTTTGTTGTTGATTCTTGCCCTTGAGCTGCCTCCCCTTGCAAAAATATATAAAAAACTAAAACCTTTCAATTACGAAAAGGATCATGACCATTAACTTCCTGCCATATATTGCTCTTTTAAGGTGTTACTTTAGATGCGATTATGGGCCTCAGGTAACCTAACATTATATAGATGGAGAAGGTGGGGATTATTAAAAGCATTCAAGTTATTTATATTTAGATCATCTCCTCCTCCTCCTCCTCATCATCATCATAATCATCATCATCTGTCCATTATCATCATCATCAACAGCAGCATTCATTTGAAAGATACTGACTCATAGTCATTTTGGTCTGATGATTGTTTGGAGGAGGAGGAAAGGAGGAAGAAAATGGAGGGCAGGAGGAGGGAGAGGAGGAGGAATACACAGAACACAAGGAAGAACAAACAACCAGACCTGATGGTGCCCCACAGGGCTGTTTGTGACAAGCTACACTAACTACCTAATCAAAGGTGGAAGATGAAAGGACAGCAAAGGCAGAAATCCTCCCCCCTCCCCATCCCCCAGCCAAAGCAAAAAGGGAAGTGGAGGAAGGGAGACGATGGGAAGGAGGAGGAGGAAAGGAGAGAAGGAGGGGAAGGGAAGGAGGAGGGAAGGGCACTGGTCTTCTTCATGTGTTCGTCCTGTCCAGTGGCGTCATCTGAAGTGAGGTTTGTCTCTAGCTCACCCCTTGACCACATCCCGCTGGTCTTCTTGAAACCACTAACTCAGCCCCATACTGCCTCCCTCCTTCCCTCCTTCTTTCTTCCTCTTTTCCTTTTTCATGTTTTCTTTCCTCATTCCTTCTTTCATTATTTTCTCCATTTTTCCTGTCATATCCTTTTTTCTTTCATTTCCTTCTTTCAATCTTTCTTTATCTGTTCCTTCCTCCATTCATTATATGTCTCTTTCTTCCTTCTTTTCTCTTGCCTTTATTTTTCCTTCCTTTCTTTGGCTTTTCATCCTGCCATTCATTTTCTTTCATTCCTTTTCATCCTGTTTGTATTTGTTCTTTCTCCTTCCTTCCCTTCTTCTTTCTCCTTCCTACCTTTCTTCACTTTCATTCTTCCTTCCCTTTTCCTGTCAAGCGTTTTTCTCCTTCATTCCTTCTTCATCCTTTTCCTTCATTTGCCTTTCATCCTCTCATCTTCCTTCTTCCTTCCTTCATTCATTCATTCATTCATTCATTCCCTCTTTCCTTCCTTTCTTCCTTCCTGTCACCCTCCTCTTACTTCCTTCACTTCTTCCTCCTCCCTTTCACCTTACTTTTCATTCACAGCCATGCCTCCCTGATTATATGGCTTTCTCTCTCTCTCTCTCTCTCTCTCTCTCTCTCTCTCTCTCTCTCTCTCTCTCTCTCTCTCTCTCTCTCTCTCTCTCTCTCTCTCTCTCTCTCTCTCTCTCTCTCTCTATAATGCCAGAAGAATATAAAGGGATTGGAGTCTCCACATGATGAGGGTTGAATGGCCTTTACCTAACATCTTAGACAGTCGGCGGATGACATTGAACCCAGTAAGAGGCAGCTCCCGACGCTCCTTCCTTCCTGACAGGCTACAAAACTTGATCACCTTGAGCGGGAAAAAGTTGATTCCTTCTTTCAGGTTTTACCTTTTTGTCAGCTTCAGTTTTCTCATCGTCCGTGGTGAGGTTGTGTTGAGGTGGGAGGGTTGTATGAGGGGAGTGGGGATGGGAGGAATAGGGTTGTGGCAGGGAGGAAAGGGGAATGTTCTGTAGGGCGCTGTGGAGGGAGGAAAGGGGAATAGGGCTGTGGCAGGGGAGGAAAGAGGGAATAGGGTTGTGGCAGGGAGGAGAAAGGGGAATAGGGCACAATGGCCCAGGGAGGAGAAGGGGGGGCAGGGTTATGTGAGGGGAGGAAAGGGGACAGGGTTGTGGCAGGGAGAGGAAGGAGATAAAGATTTATGTAGGGAGGAAAAGAGAATAGGGAACCCCAATGTGAGGGGAGGGAAAGGGGGAATAGAATTTGTGGCAGGGAGGAAAGGGGGAATAGGGATAGGAGAGGGGAGGAAAAGATGAAAATGGAGATAAGGTAGTGGAGGCAGGATTGTGGAGAGAGGAAGAACCACTAGGAGTGAAGTGGAGGGGTGAGGATCAGATCAGGATTGTAGGGGGGTTGGGGGGGGTTGGGGGGTTGGTGTGGGTGTGTTTGTGTGTTTGTGTGCGTGTGTATCATATAGTTTACATGTATGCGTAGAGTTTTTAGAAGAATCCATCACATTTTCTTATTATTAATCATTTGCAATCGTGTATGTTAATAATAAGGTGAAGTAGGTGTAAGGTGAAGGATTATATAAATTAAATGTGATAATTTACGAGACATTATAAATTAGACTCAATTCTTCAAAAAAAAAAAAAACGAAAGATGGTATAAGAAATATGTAAGAACACTAAAAAAAAGAGATAATAAAATAGCAAATAAAAATAAAATAGAACCACGAAAATATGTAAGACGAAAATACGTAAGAAAACACAAGCAAAAAACATGTACATAATAAAACAAGAAACAATACATAACTAAACAAATAAATAAACAAAAAAATAGATAAAAATACTTCACCAAATAACTTAAAGAGATCTCACGACCACAACCTAACAAGACACACACACACAAAAAAAAAAAAAAAAGGCCAGAAAAAAAAAATCATAAGCAAAACAATGCAGAAACAAGTTTAGTGGGTCAGTCAGGAGTGGACGAGAGGCGGCGGGTGGAGCCATCTGTCGGGGGCGCCGCTGACCACACATCCGCGGCGCTGGAGGGGAGCCGTTTGTAGGGGGGGGGGAGGGGGGAGGGACGGGGCTAAGAGGTGGATCATTTTGGCATAGGTCCCACTGTCGCACCGTTGCCAGATTATCGTACTCAGAACATCATATTTATCATCAGTTTCCGAGGCATGACTACTGCAAAGAAACACCAACAACTAACCAATATAATGCTAACTATGAATGAATCGAGTTACTAGGGTGGAGGAGACGGTATTTGGGTAGGAAATCAGGATATGTCAGAGCCTAAGTACGACAATCTGGCAACGTTGCACGATAGGCTCAAGGGGTTAGTGTGATGGAGATGAGCACTGAGGCCACGCGTAGGTATGGTGTATGTTCCCAACCTTAGAATTATTACAGGATTGAGTTATCGTTGTTGAGAGGGAAGAAATGTCATGTGAGGTACTTGTTTATTTTAGAAAGAGACCATATTTTTTTTTTCTTATTTTTCTGTCCTTCCTCTCTTCCTCTCCTCCTTCCATATTCTCTTTATTTACAACTTCCTCACTTTCTTCTTTCCTTCTTTATGTCTTTTTTCTCGTTCTTTTCTTTCTTCTTTTTTCTTCCATTCGAGAGGAAGATGAGAGAGAGAGAGAGAGAGATGTTGAGAGAGAGAGAGACGAGAGGAAGGAGATGTTGCATTAGGATGTGTGACCACGCACAAGAGGGACTAACAAGGAAGGGTAGGAGGAGGAGGGAGGAGGAGGAGGAGGAGGAAGAAGAATATAAAAGGAGGAACAGTGGGAAGCTTATGTGTGTTGTGGGGGTGTGAGGAGAGGGAAGGGTTATGAGTTTTTTTTTTTTGACAACAAGGAGACAGCTCAAGGGCACAGAAAAAGGAAACAATGATAAAAAAAAAGCCCTCTCCTCGCTGCTGTTTAGTGCGAAATAGAAAAAATAATGGATTCATTCATGTATTATTGTTGTTTGTGATTTTTTTTTTTTTTTTTTTTTTGCGTCGTCATCGTGTGGTGCTGCTCTGTCTACTTTCTCGCGGCGAGGGAAAAAAAATGATTAATCAGTTTGTGGAATACGTGACAAACAGAGCGGAGAAAACTTTTACGTACACACACACACACACACACACACACACACACACACACACACACACACACACACACACATATAAACATACAAACACATACAAACACACACACACACACAAATATACACACACAGAAATAACAAATAACCACACACAAACTAACAAACAAACACACACAAACACAAACACACACACAACAGGTGGCTCAAGTTCACGTCTCACACACACACACACACACACACACACACACACACACTACTAACACACTGCCCTCTCTATAGGAACAGCTAGTATATATTTATGTCTCCGCGACCACAAAAAAAAAGAGACGAGGAAAGGCCAAACACCACCCATAGAAGACCTTAAATTCCTACCTAAAATAATAACACAGCAGCAGCTCCACTTACCTGTCTTTGGGTCACCTGCAGGGTAATTGGGACGCGTGTGGGGCCATTCCGCTCGTTGATTATTTGCTGTTGACTACGGCGAAGAGTCAGGCTGATAGAGCAGGCCAAGGACAAAACAAGACAAAATTAAGACAAGACAAAGACTACAATGCGATACTCCTATACAGTTCTTTTGTTGGCATGTTGGGTTTTCCTCAACCTAACTGCTTCAAAAATAGAGGTAGTAATTGCCTTCCTTCGTCTGTGTTTCCTCCTGCACGACTTAAACTCATTCAGAGGAGAGTATCAAGACAACACCTCTTCGCTTGAAATTGACCTCTCTTTTGACCTCTTGTTTTATCTGCCTTTGTTCAGGCAGCGTCTGGCAGGCTTTTGTTGTTGTTTTGCTTGAGGCCTCATTGCTGATGAAAAAACTGAAGGGCATATACAGTCAGTACAAGAAGGGGAGTTGATGAAGTTATACGCCTTTGACGCGTAAAAAGACCTCCGCAACCCGTCCCTATAATGAGACGGTCGCAGCTCCGGTGGCTTCCTGTCATGCCGGGGGAGCGGGAGGACAGGCAGGAGGCGGGGCAGTGGGTGGAGCCTGCAGCCCGGCCTCTCCCTCCTGCCGGCGACGGTGCTGGGGCGAGACGGCGCCTGAGGGCCATCATGTGACCCCCGACGCACCGACAAACCGCTGACGGAGGGAGGCAGGCAGTTGTTTCTTCCGGCCTGGCGCGGGAAGGGAAACAATCCGCCGAACAGGGGCCATACTCTCAAACCCTTCAGCGCCCAAGCACGCATATTTGACACGGTTTTCCTAGGAGTTTGGGGCATTTCCAGGGGTAGTTTAATAGACCTGGTGGTAGTCTGACCCTTCTTCTGTACCGTGAACCTATAAAACACTCATGACAACCCAGTTAATCTCCCGTTTTGACCTTTGGAAACAGATGATTTGAGAGGCGGAAGCGTCTGAGAACACCGAACCTGAATACCTTTAGCTTCCCGTAATTGGTTCGGGCTGATGAATGGAAGACGATTAACCCGCGTGACCTTACCTGTTACCTGCCCTGATGCCTTAATTAGAAGCGGGTCCTTATCATTACCTGCTGTGGGCGCCTTCCTCTATACCCTCTCGTTAGCGGAATAAAGAAGCATCACCTCACACGCCGATACGGTTGTCAGTCACGCGTACAGATCAGTCACGAGGTTATCCAGTCACGCAATCACTCAGTCAGTCAGTCAGCGATACATTCAAACTCTTCAACCCGGGTGAATGAAAACACGACTCTACCTTCACTTGTTAGTCGTGCAACCCGCCAGTCAACAAGCCAACCAGTTACTTCGCTTAGATAATTGAAAAAAGGAAGAAACGAATAAGGAGGCGGAGGAGGAGGAGGAGGAGGAGGAGGAGGAGGAAGGAGAATATAGAAGAAAAGGATGAGGATAATGGACGTGTGTAAATGGGGGGGAGGGGGGGGGGGCACACACACACACACACACACACACACACACACACACACTCACCACGTAACATATCCATCTCATTGCGTCATATTTTTTTCATGTATTATAATCTATGCAAAAGTGTGTTATATATTCAAACAGATGGGGGAGAAGTTGATGGACAGGTATTACGTGTGTGTGTGTGTGTGTGTGTGTGTGTGTGTGTTAGAGAGAGAGAGAGAGAGAGAGAAAGAGGAAAGAATCGTCTCTTCAGCCATAATCACTTGAGGCAAAGCGTGCACTCCCAGTTAACAGACTTTCCCCACCTCATCCACCACCACCTCCACCACCACCACCACCACCTCCACCTCCACCACCACCACCACCACCATCAAGACCCACTACCATTACCACCCTCTATATAGTTCCTCTTTTTTTACATTTATCTCTCTTTCTCTCACTATATCTATCTGTCTGTATCTATCTATCTATCGATCCATCTATCTATCTATCTATCATTAAGTCGTATGGGTGGCCGTTTCATATAATTTCACTTAAACACACATCACTTCGTCAGGACCATAGTATCAGTGTGGTCCTATCATCTATGTAACTCTGTGTAACTCCCACTAAGGAATCCTCACTGGCATGGGATTAATAAGGTTTCTGTTCTCAATCGTTGTCACAAATACGATAATCATGATTCAGCTTCGGTTCTCAGCTTGAAGGCAAAAGAAATACATTACCCCATCACGATATATTTTAAAGATAAAGTAAAGTTGAGTGCATACGCTAGGCTACAGTGCTCATCTCCGAACCGTCGACCCTTTGAGCTTTGAGATATGTTTTGCTGAATGAAGATACTAAAGGGAGAGAGATTCAGCGCCTGAGGATTACCCGGGAACACTTACTAGTAGGTCGGTTTTACAAGGCACTTTCGCTTCTCACATCAGCTATTTCTAAAGGTCAAAGAGGGGGTCAGTGGGGTTCTAATGAGTGTTTCTTCAGGTTAATGGTGCAGAAGGAGGGTCACACTACCACCAGGGTCATAAAACTACCCCTGGAAATGCCCACAACTCCTATGAAAGCCTTGTTAAATACGTGTTCTTGGGCGACGAAATGTTTTATGATACGACCTTAAGTGGCTTCTTACATCAACTATTTCTAAAGGTCAAAGAGGGGGTCAATCGGGTTCCAATGAGTGGTTCTTTAGGTTCACGGTACAAAAGAAGGGTCAGACTACCACCAGGGTCATAAAACTACTTCTGGAAATGCCCCAAACTCCTAGGAAAGCCTTGTCAAATAGGTGAACTTTGAAGACGAAATGTTTAGTAACGCGGCGCTATTCATTTTTCTGCATCGGTAAATTTCCTTTCACTCTCGTTTGTTGTTTTCGTGCGTCGCAATGCCCCGCGGAGGCTCGTAATGGCCCGCGGATTCTCGCCTCGACTCGTGTGTCCATTTCCCGCGACTTTCCACAGTAATTGTCTTCAGCGGGAAGCGGATTGATAAAGATTGATAGAAAAATGGAGTGGACATGAACGGGCACAACTCACACGATCTTCACACACACTTTCTTTTCTCTCCCATTTTCTCACGTTTTTTATAGCACTTTATCATTATCATTACTTTACTATCACCATTATTACTTACTATTACTACTATCACTTGCCATTACTATCAATATCAACTATTACTACTATTATTTCATTATCTATAGTTTTTTTACAGTAAAGGAAGCAGCTCAAAGGCATAGAATAAATGGAAAAAAAAGAGCCCGCTAATCATTGCTCCTATAAAAAGAAATATAGAGAAAGAGTAATCTATTTAGTACTTTTATTTATAGTATAGCCTGTTTTTAGTTACCTCTCAGAAACGACTCCATTCTCTATATAATAAAACATATATATAAAAAAGAAAACTTGAAACACTGGGCAAAAAAATAAATTATATGTCACCGGTTAAATTATGCTTAAAATCACATGTATTTACCTCTGAAATTATGCACAAGGTTACTCTTAAAAACACTCGCTTCAAGAGACTACAATTACCCGCAGAATCAACATCAAGTGCCATTATTAAGTCTGCCTCAAAAATGTTTCATAATTGACTTCTCTTTTGGCCTCTCGTTCTATTTTCTTTGTTTCAGCAGGGTTTTTTTTTTTACATCAAAGGATACGGCTTAAGGACAACAAAAAGGGTACAGAAAAAGAGCCCGCTACTTGCCGCTCCCATAAAAGTATAAAGTAAAGAGTAGCCAAAAGAGAGGTCAATTTCGGGTGGAGAGGTGTCCTGATGCACTCCTCTTTATTTGCTGTTGTTTTTGTTTATCGCCATTTATCAGCCTCCCCTGCTGTAAAAAAAACAAATCTTCACGACCTATATGCATCTTCAAGCCTGTTCCACTAGCATTATTCTTTTTGATCAACAGTTCTATTTCGTCACCTGCCAACCACTTACTCAAATATATGTTTCCAAAAGTATAATCGAAAGCACACTGCAATACATCATCCCTGCTCGGTGGATGGGTGCTGTCTCCCGCCACCTGTTGTCTCGCCCCCACCCACCCTCCAACACCATCCATTCTCGCGGCGCTGGCTAGAAAGCTCGGGCGGTGTCTCGTTTTCACTTCCTGTCGCTAAGCTGAGTGGCCGCGCTGCTGCTGTGTCTGCGGGACCTATGGGGACGCGAGGGAGTGCTTTAAAAAAAGTTTCCCTCGTAGGAGTTTTTATTTCTCCCGCACCTAAAGTTTTTTTGTTTTTTTTTTATGGAAGCAGTGTTGGTGGGTGGATATGCCGTGCGCTGGACACTGATTAATTATGAAAAGTCTATACAGTAAGGAATTCAGTTAACGAATTCCCTCCTTTCCTCCATCCTTCGTTCCTAGCCTATCCCTTCTCTCTTTTTTCCTTACCTCCCTCCTTCCCGCCTTCCTTCTTTCCTTCTCTTTCCTTCTTGCCCTCCCTCCTTCGTTCCTTTCTCTCCTTCTTGGAACTTGAAACTTTGGTCAAAAACTGAATAACATATCACGAGTTAAATTATGCCTCAAACTATATGTATTTACTCTTGATATTATGCACAAGCTACTCTTAAAAGGCTGTTCATACGCTCAAAACAGTTATAATGAAATCACACTCACTACAAAGACTGCCATTATCCTCAGAATCACCTTATCAAAGTACCGTGAAGTCTTATCCATTCCTTCCTTCCTTCTTCCTTCCCTCCTTCCTTCCTTCCTTCCTTCCTTCCTTCTTCCTTTCCTCCTTCCTTCCTTCTCTCTCCAACTTGCCTTCCCTCCATCTCCTTCTTGTCTTCCCTCTTTCCTTCCTTCCCTCTCCTTTCCTTCCTTCCTTCCTCCTTCTTGCCTTCCCTCTTTCCCTCCTTCCTCTTTCTCGCCTTCCCTCTTTCCTTCCTTCTCTCCCCAACTTGCCGTTCCTCCTTCCTTCCCTCCCTCTCCTTCTTACATTACTTCCTACTCTCTCCTTGCCTTCCTTCCTTCTACCTCCCTCGTACCTTCCCTCCTTCCTACACTCAAAGAACTCGGTCCCACGTATGGAGTGCTCCTACTCTTATTTCCTCCCCTCTCGTGCGTATCAGACCCCCCTCCCATACTTTTCCCTCGCCTCTCCCCGAGTTTCTAATCCCCACGTCCTGTTGGAAGGGTTTTCTCTCGCGCGGTTATTACTGTGTTCACCGCCGTGGCAGAAGCAATACACGACTTTCAGTTTCACCAGCGCGTTTTGAGTCCGTCCGTTTTATGGGTTGATTTAGGGCGTGGCGTGTGTTGGTGGTGGCTTGAGGCTGTTATTTTTGTTTTTGTTTTGTGTTGTGTTGTTGTTTTGAGTCTTGGCGCGCTGTTTGTTTGTTTTTCTTTCTTTTGGTTTGGTTTGTTGTCATACCTCAATTTTTTTTTATTTGTCATTTATTTATTAATTTATTTATGTTATATTTTAATAAATTTTACTCGTTTCGCATTTTCCTATGCAATGATTTATTTCTATTCCATTTCATTATGTTTTATTTATGCATTTTTTTTTTTTTTTTTTTTAAGGGAACCCGTTGCCTCTAAACTCTTATGGTGGGTGTTTTATTCCGCTTACTCTTGATAGACAACTGGATTACTAAATTAATGTATATAGACCTATACTTCAAGCAAAAGGAAGTTATTAATATGACTTGCTTCGGGTGCTTTGTGCGTATGTCTGTATTTAAATAAACAAAGAAAGTAAAAGCACAAAAAATATATAGATTTCAGTGAATAAATAAAATAGATAAATAAGAAGATAAACATGAATGACATATAGGAAAACTTATATCAATTTATTATCTCACCTTATAATCATTAACTACGTTCTTCGAGTAAATATACGTATGAATAATAAATGCGTAATTAGATAAACAAATAGTATTATAATCGTAAATAAAATAAATAGTAAAATAAATACACATAGAAACACCCATTCATCTCCATTGTCACGCATCTCCTTCCCTACCCATCCCTTCCCTTGGCATCCCTTTCCTACCCATCCCTTTCCTACCCATCCCTTCCCTACCCATCCCTTCCCTACCCATCCCTTCCCTACGCATCCCTTCCCTGCACATCCCTTCCCTACGCATCCCTTCCCTGCACATCCCTTCCCTGCCCATCCCTTCCCTACCCATCCCTTCCCTACGCATCCCTTCCCTGCACATCCCTTCCCTACCCATCCCTTTCCTGCACAT
>NW_026110365.1:92500-112500 GCF_024679095.1 Eriocheir sinensis | reverse complement strand
GAAGAAGTAGAACCGCCTGACCTTGACCGAGCCCTTTTCAAGGTCAACTCAGTCACAACCTCTCTCTCTCTCTCTCTCTCTCTCTCTCTCTCTCTCTCTCTCTCTCTCTCTCTCTCTCTCTCTCTCTCTCTCTCTCTCTCTCTCTCTCTCTCTCTCTCTCTCTCTCTCTCTCTCTCTCTCTCTCTCTCTCTCTCTCTCTCTCTCACACACACACACACACACACACTCCGTGGCGCAACTGGTTAGAGCGCTGCACTGCCAGGCTTCACGGTCTGACAGGGCGGCGGTTCGAGCACGCTCAGGCCGGATTCTTTCCGCTGACTTGGAGTGTTTACTGTCCCCCCCTTGAGAAAGGGGGATCGGCTGTGTGGTGTATGAGGTCCTGGCAGTACCCAGAGATCGCCGATAAAAAGCACTTGCTCATGTCTGGAGGGTACCTGCGGGTAATTACGAGTCCAATTCGTGACCAGGCCGTGGTGGTGAATTACACACACACACACACACACACACACACACACACACACACACACACACACACACCACCTGCAGCCAAAGGGAAAAGGTTGACAGACAGACAGACAGACAGACAGGTTGACAAACAGACAGGTAAACAGGTGCACCTCTTACCCCCCCTGAAGCTAAAAGAAAATCGCATTAGCCGATAATAAGCACGTCTTTTGCCCACCTGTTTGTCGTTTCCTTACCTCTTCAAACCCGGAACAACTATTAAGTGAAGGGATCGCATATGTTACCCGAAGTCTTAGCCCCAAGCTGTCCAGGGAAGTTTGGAGTTGTGTTTAAGGGGAACATTATTTTGTAGTGCTTGTTTTTCAACGTTTTTGCCTGTTGCTCTGGTAGGCTTTCTTGGTGAGGCCTGATGGTTAGAGAGAGAATCTGCAGTCCGGGTTGATAGGTAGGTGATCTTCAGGATAGCATTGGCTAGTCTTAGGGCACTCGGCGGTGACTGAAGGATCCCAGCTTGTATACCTTCGCGTGATATTGCTTCCCAAATTAGAACTGTTGTGTGTTGTGTAGCTTTTCGGCGTGATAGAAAATGTTCCTTAGGCGTCACGGATGGAGTGAATACAAGAATTGTGTATTCGAATTCGAATACGAATACTTCTTGAAAGTATTCATGAATACATTCATGAATACTTCTCATTGAAAAATACCTTCTCGACGTAACTGGATGTAGAAGAGAGAGAGAGAAGAGGGGGTGTATTCCTGTTCCCAAGCATTATCCCTTCCTGTGTCACGTTTGTATGTTTGTGTGACCAGAGTAATATGTGCGTCGTTTGTACAAGTAAGTTAGTGAGTCAGAGGGTCAGTCAGGTATGTTGTAGGAGGCGAGCTGCAGGTGTGTCGTTGTGGAATGTGTGTCAGGTGTGGCTACTCATTCTTGCTCTCTGGTGCTTGTGGTAAGTGTGTGTGTGTGTGTGTGTGTGTGTGTGTGTGTGTGTGTGTGTGTGTGTGTGTGTGTTATTTCCGGATGTGTTCTAAATTATAACCACAAACATCATCGTTGAACCATGATTTCCTTCTTTTTTTTCTTCGTCTCCATCACACATGTGTTTTTCTATGTCCGTCTGTGCTTCCCCTTCCTATTCTTCCCTCTCTCTATCTCTCTCTGCTTCCATCTCTCCTTCTCTCTCAGCAAGCATCTTCCATTTCCATCATCTCGTCTTTCTCTCTCCAGCATCCATCTCTCTATATAGTTGTACCTCCCTAGTTCTCTTGCTTCTGCTTCCTGTGTCTCTTTCATCCCACTAAGAAAATTTAACTGCCATTATTCATCAGGTATCAGAACACCTCTCCTCCCAAAACTGACCCCTCTTTCGGCCACCTCTTTGGATTCTTTTTAGGAGCAGCGAGTTCCGGGCTTTTTTTTATTATTGTTTCCTTTTTGTGTGCCCTTGAGCTGTCTCCTTTGTTGTAAAAAAAAAATGCCATAAACTTTTCTCCATATTTTTTTCCTATTTTCGAACAATTAATTAGAAAAGAAGGAACGAAATGACAGAGAGAGAAAAAGTCTGATCAAAATACATGAATAAGTAGACGAGAAAGCAAGTAAATAAAAGATCATAATTAGATATAAAAGAGCAACTGGATTAAGAAAAAAGGAGAGTTCAAAATCAATCATAATCCACAGAACTTAGAAGGAAAAAAACTAACTAACAAACTCTACGTATTTAATTTGTTCTGTAGGAAGAGGGAAGGAAGAAGGGAGAAAAAGATGAGGCAAGGAAGTGATCGGATACACACATACACACAAACACACAAACACACAAACAAGCAGGTGGACGGTCGCCAGTACGATAGTGTTTACTGGAGCGTACGATGTGGGACGGTGCTGAGCAGGGCAGGAGGAGCAGGAGAAAGGGAGGGAAAAGGGAGGTGAGGAGGAGGAGGAAGCAATTTTGATGAGAGAATGAACCGCTCGGAGGAAGGAAGGAAGGAAGGAGATGTGGTTCTGCGGTATGGATGGGAATGAGAACTGAGAAATGTGACTGTGGTATGTAAGGATGTCAGGCTAAGCAATTTGATAAGAAGAAGAAAGAGAAGGAAGGAAGGAAGGAGAAGGAAGGAGAAGAAAGGAGAAGGAAGGAGAAGGAAGGAAAAGGAAGGAGAAGGAGGGAGATGTGACGGTGAAAGGGGATGAAAAGGAAAGAATCGTGACTGTGTGTTAAGAAAGGGAGTCTGAATAACTAATTTTGATGCAGGAATTGATATATATTTTTTTCATTTTTTTCTACACACACACACACACACACACACCGTATAGAGTGAATGACAGGTATTTTTTCGGTCTTTTTACGAAGGGAAAGTTGATGTAGCTGTGGTAATCGTTGTCCAGGTAATGACGCACCTCCTCCTCCTCCTCCTCCTCCTCCTCCTCCTTATACTACTTCTCTTGTCATGGGTCTCATAGTCTCATAGTAGTAGTAGTAGTAGTAGTAGTAGTAGTAGTAGTAGTAGTAGTAGTAGTAGTAGTAGTAGCATTTCAAGTCATAGAAGTAGAAGTAGCAGTAGTAGAAGGAATAGGAGGAGGAGGAGGAAGCAGAACCGGAGGAAGAGGAAACAGATTCGTCGTCGGAGGAAGAGGAGGAGGAGGAGGAGAGGGAGGCGAATGTGTCCGGGAAGATGCGTCGCGTTGGTATAATTACACGGGAAAGTTTTTTTTTAATTAACCGAGTGTAGTTATGAGACCGTGATGAGGCTATGACGAGAGAGAGAGAGATTATTGGTATGGAGGAGGAAAAATACATTCGAAAGAGGTAATTCTGTGTGGTCAACCCCGAAAGCTCTCCCTCCTCCTCCTCCTCCTCCTCCTCCTCCTCCTCCTCCTCCTCTTCCTCCTCCTCCTCCTCCTTCTCTTCATCTCCTCCTCCATCCTAACCCTCTTTCCTCCCTACCTACCTCTCACCATGACTAGACGAAAAGAAATAGCATAAAAAGAAGAAAAAGAAGAAGAAAGGTGAGGAAAACAGGAACACGTGAATAGAATAAGAAGTGAGATGGGGAAACGTCATGAATAAGCCACTAAGGTTCTGGGGAAATAAACAAGAGAATAAATAAGAAAATAAAAAACAAAGGAGAAGCAGGCGCATTAGAACTTGAACTTGATGGGAAAGGGTAGAAAGCAAATAATAGAGGAAGGGAGAAGAAGAAGAAAAAGAAGAAAAAGAAGAAGAAGAAGAAGAAGAAGAAGAAAAAAGTAGCAAAGTTAAAGATAATTGAAAAGTGGGAGAAAAAAAAATGAGAGAAAAATAACCAATAAAAAAATAACACACATTCATACCTAACATCCCACGTGACATGACACAACACTAGGGTTCAGCAACACACTTATTTCGCAACACACCTACTTACTTACTTCTCCATCATTACGTCCTGCATACCTACTTATTCTCGCCGAGTGTATCTTTTAATAATAGCGCGAAATAATATCGGTTTGAATACGTCACCTAATTATCCGTGTCTCAGCCTCACCTCAATTCGCTAATGAGGCGAATTACAAGCACAAACGACCACTATTACCAGGCTGTTATTATCACGTAACTGTCTGTGTGTGTGTGTGTGTGTGTGTGTGTGTGTGTGTTAGTTTGTCGGCAAAACCTAATTCTGCTACTACTACTGCTACTACTACTACTACTACTACTACTACTTCTACTACTACTACTACCTCATCTCGATTATGCAGTTCAGTTCTGGTCCCCCTACTATAGAATGGATATCAAAATGTTAGAATCTGTACAGAAGAGGATGACAAAGATGATTCAGGGGGTGAGAAACTTTCCTTATGAAGACAGGCTGAAGCATTTAAATCTACACTCGCTAGAAAGCCGAAGGTTGCGAGGAGACTTGATAGAAGTCTATAAATGGATAAAGGGCTTTAATAAAGGGGATGGCAATAAGATTTTGGTAGTAAAAGAGCCAGGTAGGACACGTAGCAATGGTTTTAAATTAGACAAATTCAGATTCAGCAAAGACATAGGCAAGAATTGGTTCACCAGTAGAGTGACAGATGAATGGAACAGGCTTAACAGCTATGTTGTGGGTGCGAATACCATAGCTACATTCAAGAAGAGGTTAGATAACGTCATGGATAGTGAGGTAAGGTTGGGTTAGGATTACAGGAGCTGCCTTGTATAGACCAACCGGCCTCTTGCAGACTCCTTACGTTCTTATGTTCTTATGTAGGTGAGGCCTGTAGCACCGATAGGGTTTCTTCACGGGTCTCTTCGACGACCCCATCCCGTTAGTGGCGCAGGCGAATTTTATTTATAGTGGCTGCCGTGATGTATGACTCTTGCCTGGCCCATGCTGCCCCCCGGTGCTCCTCATGACTAAAGTCGCTGAAGTTAGGGTTGATAGAAGATCTGGGCAGCATATGGGTAGTTTTCCGCCACTCGATGGGTTAAATAATCAGCGTGTTTCGGTGGGGACTCGACCCTTGTCCTGGTCCAAGCTAGGTCCACGGGTTCACCACGCCCGCACGCTGACCACTCGACCACAGCCAACTTTCCCTCACATCTCTTTTCTTAATCTCGCCTTCCTTCACTTTATCTTTCTATTTTCCTTCCATTTCTTCGTTTTTTCCATCCATTTCCTTTTTTATTCTTCCATTCCCTTCTATTTCCCTTCATTTATTCTTACTTTCCCTCCATTTCTTCCTATTCACCCTCCATATCTTCTCATTTCTCCTCCATTTCTCCATATCTTCCCTCCATTTCTTCCTGTTCACCCTCCATATCTTCTCATTTCTCCTCCATTTCTCCATATCATCCCTCCATTTCTTCCTGTTCACCTTCCATATCTTCTCATTTCTCCTCCATTTCTCCACATTTTCCCTCCATTTCTTCCTGTTCACCCTCCATATCTTCTCATTTCTCCTCCATTTCTCCACGTTTTCCCTCCATTTCTTCCTGTTCACCCTCCATATCTTCTCATTTCTCCTCCATTTCTCCATATTTTCCCTCCATTTCTTCCTATCCTCCCTCCATATCTTCCTCTTCCTACATTTCCCACCGCTCGCTCCCATAACCCAGGTCCCTCCATGCACTCCTGACCGCCTCCCCACCGTACTGTTCACACGCGCCAGGTAGCACGCCGCTCCTTACATCACTTTGCATAATCAGTAGGTGACGCGGGCCTCTAGGCATTCCATATACCAGGTGGAGACGGGGCGGGCGGGCGGGCGGACAGGTGGGGCGGCGTGCTGTGTAATGCGATGGTCAGTGTTAGCTCAGTCTTAGCTCAGAGGGTAAAAAGCTATCATCATCCGCTTTTATATCGTGTCGTAACTTATGCCAATTACAAGCTTTCCCTCTCCATGCTAAGGTTGGTAGTGTCAGATGCTCCCACCCCGCACACCAACCATTTCCAAAAGCCAAAAAGGTGGTTAATCGAGTTCCAATGAGTGCTCTTTTAGGTTCACGGTACAGAAGAAGGCTCAGACTACCACCAGGGTCATAGAAGTACCCCTGGAAATGCCCTAAACTCCCATGAAAGACAAGTAAATTACGTGTTCTTGGGCGCAGAAATGTTTGAAAATATGGCCCTTCATCCTTTGAGTTGAGTTCGAATAGTATCAGTATGAAGGGTTAATGACACTCAAATGAAAGTTATTGATATGGTTTTTTTTAATTGTTCGTTACAGTGAGGCGTAAGTATGTATGCCAAGAAGGTTATAAGTAATTGGAATATTCGGAGTTTAGCGAATGCGTAGAGAGAGAGAGAGAGAGAGAGAGATTACCAACTCAAAATCTGACGTTAACAGCTACCGGATTGTTTTTTTCTTCTTCTTATTTTTGAGTTGGTGATAACAGCCAATTCTTTTTTAATAGAGGCTTTGGGTTGGTTGGTGTATGTCTGTGTGTGTGTGTGTGTGTGTGTGTGTGTGTGTTGGGGGGGGGGGGGGCGCTGTCGTGTCTCCAATGCTTTATATAACCAATATTTCGCTTTCTTTTGAGATTGGCTCGCGGTTTTTTTTTTTTTTTTTTTTTTTTAGTCTGTGTGTGTGTGCTAGTGTGTGTGTGTGTGTGTGTAAGTGTGTGTATTTCCCTCCCTGCTCACACATACCCCATTCTTTCCTTTCTTCTCTCCTTTCTTCCCTCACCTTTCTTCCTTCCCTCCTTCCCTTCTTTCCCTACACATATCAAACTCTCAGCCACTCTTTCTTCCCTCCTCGTCCTCTCTATAACAAGCTCTCAGTGACCCCTTCTTTCCTTCCTTCCCTCCTTCATTCTTACCTGCTAACACACACTCCTTCCTTCCTTCCCTCCTTCCCCTACACATATCAAACTCTCAGCCACTCCTTCTTCCCTCCTCGTCCTCTCTATAACAAGCTCTCAGTGACCCCTTCTTTCCCTCCTTCCCTCATTCATTCTTACCTCTTAACACACACTCCTTCCCTTCCTCCTTCCTCCTCATCCCTCCCCTTACACATACTAAACGTTCTACCTCTCTTTCCTCCCTCCCTTTCCTCTCTACAAGTACTCGGGGACAGACTTATACCTCGCCCATAGCCACGTTTCCCTTAGCCTCGTTTCCCTGTTACTGGTTGACTGTCAGCTGTTGTGTTCCGGTGTCGTGGCTAGCCAGTGAGCTTCAGGCTAATGAGAGAGAGTTGTGTGGGATGCTAATGAGAGAGTGGTAGAGAGACAGAGAGAGAGAGAGATAGAGAGAGAGACAGAAGGGGAGGAGAGGGAGGGAAAAACGATGAGGATGAAGGAAAGACAAGGCCAGTTAAGAGTCAGATGGCGCATAATTTTCAGCCAGATGGCGAATATTTTTACTCCTGTTCGTCGTGGTTGTTGCTTTAAGGGACTAATGACATGTTTGTGTGTGCGTATGTGTGCTCCAACCCTTGCATTATTAACCCATTAACCTCCATAGAATTAACCTTAACGTGTATGTATATTTGTATATGTATAGGAGCGGCGAGTAGCGGACCTTTTTTTTGTGCTCATTTTATTGCCCTTGAACCGTGTCCTCTGATGTAAAAAAAAACGTGTGTATGTATGTATGTGTGTATGTGCGTAGGTAGGATGTGAATAGGTAGATAGGTAAGGGGTAGGATTGTATCGGGAAGGAAGGGCAAGGGTTATGTATTGAAGAAGGGGAAAGGAAGAAGGGGAGGCAAAGAAGAAGTGGGGAGATTATGGTCAGGTTAAAGAAAGGGATGGAAAAGGGAGGGAAAGAGGAGGGGAAGGAGGAAGGGGGACGTGAATTGTAGGAGGAGGAAAGGGGGGGTGGAAGAAAGAGGATGAAAAAGAAAGGATAGGCAGAGGGAAGGGAGAGGGAAAGGGGTGTATTGTAGAAGAAGGAGAAAGAAGGAGAGAGAAGAAAAGAAGAGGAAGGAAAAAAGGAGAGAGAAAAAAGGATAGGGGAGATAAGAGGAAGTGAATTATAGAAGGGGAGAGGAAGGTGAAGAGAAGAAGAACGAAGAAGAGGAGGAAAAAAAGAAGAGGAGGGAAGGAAAGGGAGAAAGAAGAGAAAAAAAAGAAGGAAAAAAGAAAGAGAAGGGAGGGAAAGGGAGTGAATTGTAGAAGAGGAGAAGGAGAGAAAGGAAAGGGAGGGAGAGAAGGGAACGTAACAGGTATAGAGGAAGGGAAAGGCGGAATAAGGGAAGGAAAACTGGGGGCATACATTGTAGAAGGGAAAGAAGGGAAGGAAAAAAAGAAGGGGAAGAGGAGGGGAGGGGAAAAAAGGGGGGGGTGAAGGGGTCTTAGTGTGAGCCTTATGTCAGGGGGACTTAGAGGCGTTTTTGTCAGGTTGTTTCCCTCTTCATTGGTGGTGGTGGTGGTGGTAGTGGTGAGGCCGGACATTGGTTTACATCTACATGTGTGTGTGTGTGTGTGTGTGTGTGTGTGTGTGTGCGTGTGTGTGTGTATGTGTGTGTGCATAATTAGGGAAAATGTACTGAACGTTTCATTAGTGTTCAATTTTCTACTCTACGGGAAAGTTACGAAGGAGGAAAAGAAAGAGAGGGAGAGAAAGAGGAAGGGCGAAGAAACGAAGAGAAAAAGAAGAAAAAAAGAGAATCAGAGGAAGAGAAAGACCGAGAAAAGGAAGGAGGAGAAACGGAGAGAGAGGTGAAAAAAAAAGAGTTCGAGGAAGAAGATATAAAAGAAGGAAGAGAAAGAGAAGAAATGAAGGAGGAGAAATGGAGAGAAGAGGCGAATGAGAAACAGAAGAAAGAGGAAGAGAACGAGAAAGGCTAGAAAAGAAGAGGAAGAGAAAGGGGGAAAGAATGAGGAGGGAGAAGAAACTGAAAAGAGAATGCGAATGAGGAACAGAGAAAGAGGAAAAGGAAGAGAAAGAAGAGAAGAGGAGGAAGAGGAAGTCAAAGAAGAAGAGAGGAAGAAATAGAAATGGGAAAAAAAGGAGAAAAATACGGAAAGGAGAAGGAGAATAAGAAGGAGAGAAAGAGAAAACGAAGAGAAGAAAAAGAAGAGGTAGAGAAGAAAGAAAAGGAGGAGAGGGAGGAAGAGGAGGAGGGGGAGATCGAAAGCAAGGACAAGGAAAAGGACGAAGAGAAAGAGAAGAAGGAAAAGGAAAGGAGAAGTAAAGAAAACGAAAAGGAAAAAGAGAAATGGGAGAGAGAGGAGAACAAGGACAAAAAGGAAAGAGGAAAAAAAATACAAAAAAGGATGAAGAGAAGAAAGAAGAGGAAGGAAAAAACGAGGAAAATAAGTAGTAGAAAAACGATTGAGAAAGGGAAGAAGAGGAGGCGAAGGAGGAGAAACAAAAAAGGGAAGGAAGAGAAGGAAGAAGAGAGAAAAAGGTAGAGGAAGAGAAGAAGAACGAATCGAGAAAAAATATGCATTGACCATAAGCGACTTGCACCCAAAACCATCTCAGACTCAACACGTAACATACCCCCCCACCCACCCACACACACACACACACACACACACAAGCACAACCACTCCTTAATCCCTTCATTCCACCTTGCAAATCCACCCCAGCGTCACAGCAAAGCCACGAAAAGCCAAAAGAACAAGCCTGGACAAGCCACCCCTTACCACAACGCCACAGCTGATCGTCAACCCCAACCAAGGCACAAAACTGAGCTTAATTCCCTCGTCGGCAACAGATGGCGGAATCATAACAGTAGGGGTGACGTCAGCTGTCTTGGCCCCGCCCCCCGCCGGCTCAGGCTATATAGCGGGTGAGCCCATTGAAAAAACATACATTCACGTGCAATATCAGCCCCTGACAACCCGTGGCGGAACCTAACGCGACAGTCAAGGTGAGCCGGAAGTGTTTGGACCCGAGAACGTGACAGCAAGATCTTCCTCCTCCTAAGAATTCATTTGTTTATCAGTGTTTAAGGTTCTGCTTGGCGCTTCCTCCCTCCCTGACGTGGATTTAAACCGTAGTGCAGTGACCAACCTCTTCCTCTTCCTCCTCCTTGTCCTCCTCCTCGTCCTCTTCCTCGTCGTCAGCAAAGTGCAGTGATCAAACCTCTTCCTTTTGCTTCCTCCTCGTCCTCGTCCTCGTCCTCCTCCTCCTCGTCCTCTTCCTCAACGTAGGGCAGTGACCAACCTCCTCCTCTTCCTCCTCCTTGTCCTCCTCGTCGTCCTCTTCCTCGTCGTCAGCAAAGTGCAGTGATCAAACCTCTTCCTGTTGCCTCCTCCTCGTCCTCGCCCTCCTCCTCGTCCTCTTCCTCTTCGTCCTCTTCCTCAACGTAGAGCAGTGACCAACCTCTTCCTCTTCCTCCTCCTTGTCCTCCTCCTCGTCCTCTTCCTCGTCGTCAGCAAAGTGCAGTGATCAAACCTCTTCCTTTTGCTTCCTCCTCGTTCTCGTCCTCGTCCTCCTCCTCCTCGTCCTCTTCCTCAACGTAGGGCAGTGACCAACCTCCTCCTCTTCCTCCTCCTTGTCCTCCTCGTCGTCCTCTTCCTCGTCGTCAGCAAAGTGCAGTGATCAAACCTCTTCCTGTTGCCTCCTCCTCGTCCTCGCCCTCCTCCTCGTCCTCCTCGTCCTCTTCCTCTTCCTCCTCCTTGTCCTCCTCCTCGTCCTCTTCCTCGTCGTCAGCAAAGTGCAGTGATCAAACCTCTTCCTTTTGCTTCCTCCTCGTCCTCGTCCTCGTCCTCCTCCTCCTCGTCCTCTTCCTCAACGTGGTTCAGTGACCATTATCCAACCTCCCTCCTCCTTGTCCTCCTCCTCCTCCTCCTCCTCCTCCTTCTCTTCCTCGCCTTCTTCCTCTTTCTCGTCGGTGCCAAGCGGGATAGTGATCGAAAGGGTGATGGTTTGTGGCGTGTTCTATGGAAAAGGAGAAGCATTACGATCCCTTCCCGTTGGTCTTGTTTCGTGATCTCTCTCGCTCAGCTCATACGATGTTGTTTTGGTGTGTAAGGATTGTGCTTCCATCCGTGTTGCCTCCTGCCTCCGCCTCGCGTGCAATCCCTCCTTTTGGTCTTGTCACGAGATCTCTTGCTCCTATTCAGCTAAAGCTTTGTTATTTTGGTGTAGAAGGGTTGTGATTCTTGCACACATCTACACTTTTTTTTTACGTTTAGGCCTATGACGCCGCTAGGCTTTCCTGGTGGGGAATGATGGTCAGCCCCAGCCCGTTATAGCGCAGGCAAGTGTTTATAGAGACACCATCTTGCTTGGCTCATGCTGACCCCCGGTTTACAACTTATTTACAACAAAGGAAATATATCGAACACAGCACAGAATACCATTAATTAAAAAAAAGCCCGATTCACATTGCCTCAAGCTATACATAGTAATAGTAACTGACCTTCCTTATGAAACCTACCTTATACTTCACGGCAAAGGAAGTGAGAGAGATCAAGGGCGTAACACAAAACACATATAAGAAGAAAAATCCCGCCACATGATGCGAAAAGCTAATCATACAAACGAGGCGTGTAGTCATGTATTCATCTTCTGCTCCTGAGGCTGTGAGGAGGGAGGGAAGATGAATACTTACTCCTGGGGGCCTCGTGATGGTCCCTTTTCCAAATTGCTGCCTCGGGTCTGGTATAGCGGTTCTCTGATATACCTTGCAAAGTCCCGTATGCTCAGATGTATTCAGCTCACACATATGTCAGGTTAAAGAAGGGGATGGAAAAGGGAGGGAAGGAGGAAAGGGAACGTGTATTGTAGAAGAAGGAAAGGGGGTGAAAAGGATGAAAAAGGTAGGAAAGGGGGAAAGAGGATGAAAAAGGAAGGAAAGGAAGAGGGAAGGGAGAGGGAAAAGTGTGTATTGTAGAAGAAGGAAAGGAGGGGGAGAGGATGAAAAAGGAAGGAAAGGAAGAGGGAAAGGAGAGGGAAAGGTGTGTATTGTAGAAGAAGGAAAGGAGGGGAAAGAGGATGAAAAAGGAAGGAAAGGAAGAGGGAAGGGAGAGGGAAAGGTGTGTATTGTAGAAGATGGAGGAAGAAGGCCACAAGGGAAATTAGTCGGGTTCTCACAAGTGTTTTCACCTTCATGATGCAGAAGCCTTGGGATGTATGCCGAGGATAACAAATTAAAGTATATATACGTATACAAACACTTAATTCTCAATGTCATTATCTTGTAATAATAGGGTGCTTGAGGGTCCATACTGGATACGATGGATAACTCTTTACTGACCCGTTCAAGTCAATGTGAAAGGTTGGTGAGATCTGTATATGGCCCGTATCCTCAGACGCTCCCGGTCGAACCATCACTATAGACTCATTAAACTACCCAACATGGAAATACTAACACAGCCTCTACGAAAGCCTTATCTAATGTGGGCGTGTGGGCCTCGAAATGATTGAGAGTATCGGCCTTAGACAAACAAACATAGAGTCCGGAGGTTGTGCTGGGTGACTTGGAAGAACGAAAGGATTAATGTTTTCTCCTGAGGGTCTTGTTACGGTCCTGCGTCCATAATGATTCAGCCTTCAGCGGCGGGGGTGGAGGTCCGTGTTCTGCGGCCTAGCGGTTCCTGGGTTTTTCGAGACCTGGACAAACAGCACTGGGTCAGGAAGGCATTAGGAGTGCAGCAAGACGAGTGGAATGTCACTGGAAGCTTATTCTGAGTTTTCGTAATTGTTCTTAGGGCAGTTATGGAAGAGAAATGGAAGCTTATTTTGTGATTATAGCTTTTGTAAGGGTTTAAGCTTCTAACTGTTGATCTTTGGGTAGTGTTCTTCAAGCTCATTATAGCGTACGAGTTTTGTCCCAAGCTTTACCCTGACGACCTATTTTGAAACTTATTGAATATCAAGGGTCGTACTCCTGAACACTTCGTCACCCAAGCACATATATTTGACAAGGCTTTCGCAGGAGTCGTGGGCATTTCCAGGGGTAGTTTTATGACCCTGGTGGTTGTTTCAGTCTTCTTCTGTACCATGAACCTAAAATATTACTCATAAGAACCCGACTGATCTCCTTTCTGCCCTTTGGAAGTGGTTGATGTGAGGGATAGAAGAAGGGTCTAACAGTGCCGACCTAAGGGCTGTGTTCCCTCCTCCGTCATGTATTCAATTATCTATTCATGAACAAGTGACGGACCAAAGAGTATGAGGAGGTCCCGAGGGCTCAGTTCAGACCACTAGTAGTTGAAGGATTTAGGAATAGTTTACAGCTTCCCTGGGGCGTTCTACAGCTTAAGAGAAATTACTTTAAGGCTAATGAATATTCAAATTTGACAGAAGCCTAATTGGACCCCACAGGAAAACACTTCATTACACAAAAAAAGGGTGTTAGGCTTGTTTTAATGATAATTGCTATGAACTTCTAAATATGGAGATAAGAGGAACCAATATAACACCTCGGTAGAAGATATTTAGGTGCTCTTAAAGACTTAGGATATGCAGGCAATGACGCAGAGCTACGTTCAAAGTATATGAAGGCGAGGGTGAGTCTGAGATCGAGAGAGAGGGAGAGAAAGGGAGACACTTGATGGGTTAAGAGAATGCGTTCGTTTTATAATAGCCTGTGCCTTGGGGAAGGGGGGGGGGGGGAGGTCCAGTACTACGTCCCACCTGTTGGTCTCCGTTAGTGGTGCCGCGTCAGATGGCTTCCCGCGCCTCAGGTACCGCCGAGCTAAGAGAGGCAGGAATAGTGTTACCGTAGCGTCCGTATTCCTCCCCTTCAGGCGGCAAGCGCTGGTTCCAAGGATCTTATTTATATATGTTAGTTGTTATTGTTGGTGGTGATGGTGGTGGTGGTGGTTTTGTTGTTGTTGTTGTTGTTGTTGTTGTTCTTACTTCACACCTGTTTAAATGCTTGTCAGGTACAGTTTTGGGGGGATTTATGTGTATTGGGGTTATGTGTGTGTTTGTGTGTGTGTGTGTGTGTGTGTGTGTGTGTGTGTGTGTGTGTGTGTGTGTGTGTGTGTGTGTGTGTGTGTGTGTGTGTGTGTGTGTGTGTGTGAGTAACAAGACGCAGAAATCGGTTTTGTTATTCGTAGCGCGGTCTTTGCTTTCTCTCTCTCTCTCTCTCTCTCTCTCTCTCTCTCTCTCTCTCTCTCTCTCTCTCTCTCTCTCTCTCTCTCTCTCTCTCTCTCTCTCTCTCTCTCTCTCTCTCTCTCTCTCTCTCTCTCTCTCTCTCTCTCTCTCTCTCTCTCTCTCTCTCTCTCTCAAAACGCCAAATCTTTCAAATCCACAACATTTATACAAGAACTTTCTACATAATACAAACAGCAACCTCAAAATACAAACATCCTTACAAATACGTATGTCTTGAAGGGCGTCCTAACTTTGTATTAATGAAAGAAATAAATAAAAACAAAAGCTAAATTATAATAGAAGAAAACGACAACAAATGCATATGTAATGTTTAGTGGGTGGGAGAGAGAGAGAGAGACATATATAGTAACCCCGATAGACAGACGGAATGGTCACCCTGTCTCTCACTCTCTGTCCCTCTCCTCCTCCTTTTCTTCCTCCTCCTTTCTCCCGCGTTATAGTTTCTCCTCCGGTCTGTAGTATCCTCATGTCTCTTCTATAACCTCTATATCACGTAAGACAACCTTCCTTTATAATATTCAGTAAAGTTTAGGGTTTGAGTGTGTTTGCCTTCTCTTCTGCTATGCTGGTGGAGTTTAGCGCCATGAAATCTCACTCATTACGTTCATATATTTCATGGCACGCTTCTCACTCATGGTTCCCTGTTCTCGGTGGTCTATAAAAGGAGGTGAGGGAAGTCTTGTTGTCAGTCGCGTGTGTGTCGTCGTTGAGGGTGGAGTGTGCTGGCTGTCTCGTGTTGTTGTATTTGTTCAAGCACGCACGAGCACACTTATACATACATACATATCTGCATACGCCCTCCGCCTCCTCCCCCGCCGCCAATGTTAGTGTTTGTTTGTTGTTTTGAAGTTGTTTTAAGGTGTGTCTTGTGTTTAGTTCTTGTTTTGGGGTGTTTTAATTGTTTTTATGTAATGTTTGATGGTAATTGAATGGAGTGATTGTGTTATATGTTTATTGCGGATTTGTGGATGGTTTCCCGTGCAAACACACACACACACACACACACACACACACACACACACACAAAGGGTTAAGTTTAATTACACACATACACACCTGACGCGTGATTTTACACACACACACACACACACACACACACACACACCGGTACACATACATGGATAATTTGCATAGTAATTTCCCATTGTCATCGGAGCCCCTTTCAGAGTTACAATGCCTTGAGCAGGGGTTTATTTTTTTTTTTCTTGTTTAGTTTCTTTCCTGGGTCGAGGTAATTGTGTGTGTGGGGGGGGGGGGTGAAGGGTCCTAGCTGGTAGGGTCTCAAGAATTCAACGTTGCTGATGACGTATCATTTGGTTTCAATGAGATGGTCAGCTTTTTATTTAGCATATTTTCTCTTATTTATCAATCATCTAGTATTCAGGCTTGGTGGGGGGAGCGGCTTGCCTTATCTAACATACGGTCATGGCCTTATCTAGTATACAGACTTGGTGAGGGAACTTCTTGCCCTCTCTCTTGTACAGTCTTGGGTTGGTTGTGATCCCTCGCTCCCCCGCAGATGATGATCAAAGTGGTGCTGCTGGCCCTGGTGAGCGTGGCGTGCGCGGCCTCAGTGGAGAAGCGGCAAGGCGCCCCCGTGGCCCAGGCGAGGGACGGCGCCTCACACGGTTCACACGGCGGCCACTCAAGCGGCGGCGGCGGCGGCGGCTCATCCTACGCAGCCCCCGCCCCCTCCACCTACGAGGAGGGCGGCTCCCAGGGCAACCTCTACTACTATTATTACCCCGTGTCCGAGTATGGCTCCACCACTGACGTAGCCGAGGGAGGCTTCGACGTGTTCGCCGCCGTCATCCTGCCCCTGCTGATCATCGGCGGCGTCCTGCTCATCCTGTCCTCCCTCACCTTCACCCTCACCAACGGCAGGGCGATGTCCACCGAGGCGCGGGAGGAGTCCGTCATGGAACAGCTGCATGACGAGATCAGGCAGTCTTCTACATCTACCTCAACGCCTTCGAAAGCGAGCAGTGCATCCAGCGGACCATCTGCCAGCTGGGCACCTACGCCAAGGACTTCAAGGGCAAGAACTTCGTCCTCAGGTAAGCTGGACCTTGGCGCCGGGCTCCCACCTTAGCCTCTTCCTGACATTAAGAACCCTTCCCCTGCCAAACAAAACGCCTGCCCCTGTATCCCAACCCTCTTCCTCCTTCTCTCTGTCACACCCCTCACCTCACCAATCTCACCCCCAATGTACCTTGCTCTCCGCCATGACCAGAGTAACCCTTCATGAAGAACCTTAAAAGATACTCGTAAAACCCACCTTGGCATAAGACACTATCGCCTCATCCTGAGAGAGAGAGAGAGAGAGAGAGAGAGAGAGAGAATGGTGATTGGCGAGGGATAGAGAAGAGAAGGAAGGAAAAAGTAGGACCGGAAATAGCTGAGAAAGGAAGGAGAAAGAGAAAGAGGGGGAGAGAAAAGAGTGGAGGAGGGAGGAATAAGGAGAGGGAGACGACGCGTTCCCTTGCTATACGTCCTTCCCTTTGCATTTTAAACCGAACTCTGATGGGACCCGAAACTTCTTGGATTCGACTTGTAATACGGCCCAGTACCCTAAATCACCCCTTCCTTATCCCTCCCCCCCCACACACACTCTTTCCCTTTAAAAATACTCGTCAAAACCTACCCATACATAAGACACTATCAACTTCTGGCATAACAGACGCTCTCTTCTTCCCCCACCTCCTTCCCTATAAAAATACTCGTCAGAACCTATCTATACATAAGACACTCAACTTTTCCTGGCATAACAGACGCGCTCTTCTTCCGTACGATCCTCCCCTTGCATCTTAACCCTTACCATCCCTTCCTTACACCCCTTCCTTCTTTCACCAGCCTCACCCTCCTTCTCCCCCCCCATACCAACCACTCAGTCTTTTGCCTTTCTACCGGCTCATCATCCTCCTGTCCCCTTTCTGCAGGCCGGCCGCGTCCGTCTCACACTCTCCATACTAAAACCCCGTCACATGATCTCACTCTCTCCATTGACCTGCTTATGGGCTGCTGGGGGCTTTGTCCTGCCGCTGCGTCCCTAATGCATAGCCCATAGCGGCCCATAGCGTTCCCCTGCCTTACCCTGGTCCCGTATTCTCAGACCGGCTCACACAACTACTATTTCTAAAGCCCACAATAGGGTTTAGTCGGGTTCTCGTGAGTGTTTTTCGTATCCATGGTGCAGAAGCCTTGTTAAACTATCACTTGGCTCTTTGAACTACCTATGGAAGTACCCACAACAACCTCTACGAAACCCTTATCTAATGTGAACATAAGCCTTGTCAAACCACCACTAGGATCATAAAATTACCCATGGAAGTACCCACAACAACCTCTACGGAAGCCTTATCTAATGTGGGTGTGTAAGCTCCGAAATGTTTGAGAATATGCGCCTTGGTGTTGGTCCTTCTGTGCATACTCGTCCTGTAAGCTTTCTGGCCCTCAAGTCACTGAAGGAACAACGATATCATGTCCACGTTGTTGATCTTGCTGACGATACGGAAACAGGCACAGAAGACGCTCATTTGATTGGCAACTTTCCGAGCATAACGTTCTCCCAAGCAGCATACGTGTGAGTTTTTTGGTTTGTCACTCCGGAGACGTAATGCAAACTATGGTCACGTATTAAGGTTTCGCAAGGGTCGTTTAAGGTAGCCGTTGTGTGCCTCCCATGTGCGCCTTATGTTCGAGCCCCGCTGTCCGTATGGCGCGCGGTCCCCGATGAGAGGTGAGACAAACGAGCATTTAGGAGATTTCATTTACCGCAAAACGCAAGACTCCTCGTGACCGTGACCGCTGCCGCAACCACTAAACAGACAGCAGACAGACATCTTGCGGATTATCTCTACTTCTCCCTCTGTCTCCTTCTCTCTCCTTCTCTCTCTATCTCCCCCTTCTTCTATTTCTATTTCCTCCTCTCTCTCTCTCCCTCTCAGTTCCCTTCCACATCTCTCTTCTCTCGCTCCTTCTTTTCTTTGCCAACCTTCCGACTACCATCCTCTGACCCTTTTTTATCTCCCTCCCTTTTCCTCTCAACTTTCCTCTCTCCCTCCATTACTTCTCTCATTTCTCTCCTTCCTCCCTCCCTTCCTCTCTCCATTCTTCCTCTCCCTCCCTCTCCCTCCCTCTCCCTCTCTCTGTCAGCCTTCCTCCCTTCCCCCCTTCTTCTCTCTCAATCAACATCAGCATCTACTCCTCTCCCTCCCTCTCTCCCTCTCTCTCTCTCTCTCTCAGACACGCTTCCTCCTACACAGACACGTACACACAAGAATAAGTACACAACGCACACGAAGCGATAACTGAACCAGCACGTACACACACACACACACACACACACACACACACAGATAGATGGATAAAGATATATACAGATATGTGGATGGATAAATAGATAGAAAGATGGATAGATAGAGAGCGCGAGAGAGAGAAAACGACACGCCAGCTTTCAACGACTCCATACATCAAATAATTAACGTCACTTCTGCTGCTTCGGTTTTCGCTCCGTATAACGTCGCTTTCCCATCCGTATAACGCAGTGTGCCGTGGGTGACAACTTTCCTTTCCCCCACCCACCTCGTCACCCTAAAACCCAACCTCCCCCTTCCCCCACCCACCCCATCACCCTCAAACCCCCCTCCCCCTTCCCCCACCCACCCCGCCCTCATCACCCGTCACACTTTCTCGTCACGTCACGTCACGGTGGTAGAAGTTCGAGTCTGTTCATCAATGCGCTTGGGTGACATTTTTTTCTTCTTTTTTTGTTTGTTTTTTGCGTGAATGTCATCCCCTACGTTACCTTTTTTTTTTTCTTTTATGTAATATTCATGTTAGTTTTTTTCTTTGTTGTTTTTGTTTTCCCTGCTCATCTAGTTTAGTTTATTTAACTTTTTTTCTTCTTTTTATTTTTTGGCTTCGAAATATGCATGATTTTTGTTGTTGTTGTTATTGTTGTTGTTGTTGTTAGGTCATTTATTTTCTTTTGTCTCCTATTTGCTTGTTTATGGTCTATTCTTCATTGCTTATTCAGTATTATTCATCTTATCATTCATTTCCAATTCGAGCCATAACAGTTTTTCATTTATTATTTTTCTTTCTTTTTTTGTTTTTTGTTTTCTTTACGTCATTTTCTTTTTGTTTCCATCGTTCTTTTTAGTCCCTTCGTTTTTACTCTTTTTTCTCTTGTTTTTTTGTTTTTTTGCTGTTGTTCTTTGTCTTGTTTTTGTCTTGTTTTTGTCTTGTCTTCTTACCGTCATGACCTGCTTCCTCCCTCATTACCTCCGACTGTCTCCTTCCGGCTTTTTATCTCCCTCCCTCCCTCCCTCCCTCCCTCCTTTCTCTCCCTCCCTTCTTCCCACCCTCTGCCTTCTCACCCTCTCCCTCTCTCTCTCTCTCCTGCTCCACTTCTCTTCCTCCCGTCCTTTCTTCCACCCTCCTCTTCCTCCTCCTTCTCCTCTATCTCCCTTTCTTCCTGTTTCTCTCTCTCTCCAATCTCCATCCTTCCTTCTATTCTCCCTTCCTTCACTCCTTTCTCTCTCTCTCTCATTCTCTTTTCCTCCCCTTATTCCTCCCTTCCTTCTCTATCTCTCTCTCTCTCTTATCATTCAACCTTCCCTTTTCCTCTTTTTGCCTCCTCCCCTTTCTCCTTCCCTCTTCACCCCTTTCTCTTCTCTTTTTCTCCCTTCTTCCTCTTTCTCCTCTTTATCTCTCCATTTTCTCCTCCTATATGAGTGATTTCCCTCATGTATTCTCTCCACGCTTTCTCCCTCTCTCTCTCTCTCTCTCTCTCTCTCTCTCTCTCTCTCTCTCTCTCTCTCTCTCTCTCTCTCTCTCTCTCTCTCTCTCTCTCTCTCTCTCTCTCTCTCTCTCTCTCTCTCTCTCTCTCTCTCTCTCTCTCTCTCTCTCTCTCTCTCTCTCTCTCTCTCTCTCTCTCTCTCTCTCTCTCTCTCTCTCTCTCTCTCTCTCTCTCTCTCTCTCTCTCTCTCTCTCTCTCTCTCTCTCTCTCTCTCTCTCTCTCTCTCTCTCTCTCTCTC